>NC_086446.1:119730838-119836838 GCF_028390025.1 Pseudophryne corroboree
AAAAAAAGACTATAGGGCCTAATTCAAGGTTGATTGCAAAATAACATTTCCCCCCTAATGGGCAAAACCATGTGCACTGCAGGTGGGGCAGATATAACATGTGCAGAGAGAGTTAGATTTGGGTGGGTTATATTGTTTCTGTGCAGGGTAAATACTGGCTGCTTTATTTTTACTTTGCAATTTAGATTTCAGTTTGAACACACCACACCCAAATCTAGCGCTCTCTGCACATGTTATATCTGCCCTCCCTGCACTGCACATGGGCCCTCATTCTGAGTTGATCGCTCGCTAGCCACTTTTAGCAGCCGTGCAAACGCATAGTCGCCGCCCATGGGGGAGTGTATTTTCGCTTTGCAAGAGTGCGAACGCCTGTGCAGTCAAGCGGTACAAAAACATTTTGTGCAAAGCAAGACCAGCCCTGTAGTTACTTATTCTGTTCGGTGATTGCTGCGACAAAGGTCCCGGAATTGAAGTTAGATACCCGCCCTGCAAATGCTTGGACACGCCGGCATTTTTACAAACACACCCAGAAAACGGTTAGTGGACACCCATAAACTCCCACTTCCTGTCAATCTCCTTGCGATCGGCTGTGCGAATGGAATCATCGCTAGAAGCAGTGCAAAACAACGATGCTCTGTATACCCATACGCCGTGCGTGTGCATTGCGGCCCATACACATACGTAGTTTTGACATTTTTTTAATTGATCGCTACGCAGCGAACAACAGCAACTAGCGATCAACTCGGAATGAGGGCCATGGTTTTGCCCATTAGAGGAAAATGTTATTTTGCAATCAACCTTGAATTAGGCCCTATATGCACATAGTTTAGGCAATTAAATGTGGTATTTAGTGGCCTATTATTCATGTTGAACTGGAATGGGCCAAATCAATGCACAGATTCTGTCTCCAAGGATTCTGTTCTGTGAAGGCTTTTAGGAGGAAAAGCAGTACTGTCAATGATCATTTGGTAGGGACAGGACCTCTAATGGATTCTGGGAGGCCAACCAGGTGCAGATATGTAGGACAGGACCTACACGATTTTCAGGGTTATCAATCTTGTTTAATAATTGTTCTTGAGTTTTGTACATTGTTGATACTTAAGTTCAGAGTTTATAGAAATTCACTTTGATACATTGTTCACGTATGGCCTGTAGAAATAAGATGCCCTTTCAAATCAGTTATAGTTGTCATATATCTGCCTGCTTGGTTTTAAGAGGCTCCACAGTCTCAAGGTTCAAAGCATTTCAGAGTAAAACATGTTCCTGATGATAATGATGGGGGTAATTCCAAGTTGATCGCAGCAGGATTTTTGATAGCAATTGAGCAAAACCATGGGGGTAATTCCAAGTTGATCGCAGCAGGATATTTTTTAGCAGTTGGGCAAAACCATGTGCACTGCAGGGGGGGCAGATATAACATTTGCAGAGAGAGTTAGATTTGGGTGGGTTACTTTGTTTCTGTGCAGGGTAAATACTGGCTGCTTTATTTTTACACTGCAATTTAGATTGCAGATTGAACTCACCACACCCAAATCTATCTCTCTCTGCACATGTTATATCTGCCCCCCCTGCAGTGCGCATGGTTTTGCCCAACTGCTAAAAAATTTCCTGCTGCGATCAACTTGGAATTACCCCCCATGTGCACTGCAGGGGAGGCAGATATAACATGTGTAGACAGAGTAAGATTTGGGTGGGTTATTTTGTTTCTGTGCAGGGTAAATACTGGCTGCTTTATTTTTACACTGAAAATTAGATTGCAGATTGAACACACCCCACCCAAATCTAACTCTCTCTGCACATGTTATATCTGCCTCCCCTGCAGTGCACATGGTTTTGCCCAATTGCTATCAAAAATCCTGCTGCGATCAACTTGGAATTACCCCCGATGTGAGAGTTAGTTCTGAGGAGGTCTGTATTGGTCAGTTCTGAGGAGGTCTGTATTGGTCAGTGTTGTGTCAGCCCAGCATCTGTCACCATTAGATCACTGAGACTCATTGGGGGGAATTCAAATGTTTGAAAAGTCAGTTGGATGTCTGTTTTTTACTATCTAATAGACAGGAAAAAACAGACACCCAACCGACTTTTCAAACATTTGAATTCCCCCCATTGGCTGGAGAAGTCACAAGTTTATTCATTTGTGAAGTTGCTAGTGGTATGATAGAATACTAGTGAAGAGACAATGGGGGTCATTCCGAGTTGATCGCTCGCTAGCAGTTTTTAGCAGCCGTGCAAACGCTATGCCGCCGCCCACTGGGAGTGTATTTTAGCTCAGCAGAAGTGCGAACGAATATATCGCAGAGCGGCTACAAAGTTTTTTGTGCAGTTTCAGAGTAGCTCAAAACCTACTCAGCACTTGCGATCACTTCAGACTGTACAGTTCCTATTTTGACGTCGCAAAACTGCCCAGCCACGCCTGTGTTTTTTCTGGCACGCCTGCGTTTTTCCGAACACTCCCTGAAAACGGTCAGTTGACACCCAGTAACGCCCACTTCATGTCAATCACTTTGCGGCCACCAATGCGACTGAAATGCTTCGCTAGACCCTGTGCAAAACTACATCGTTCGTTGTGCCCGTACGACGCACGTGCGCATTGCGCCGCATGCGCAGAACTGCTGTTTTTTAGCCTGTTTAGAAATATATCATAATTTAGCAAAGGGATAATGCTAAGTAAAAATACAGATGGGTCCACGGTTATCTTATCTAGTTGGCTGCGCCTAGGCACAACATGGTTTATTAACATACACCCTTCATCTATTGTTCTCAGCTGCAATACAATACAGAGAACAATACAGCAGGGGATTAAGTTTGACTGCCCAGTCTCAGTTAATCCTATTAAAGGTCAAGCTAAACATGGGCCCATCTCTAGGTAGCCATTGGCTGAAGGGGATCTGGTCTCTACGTCGACAATGTCTAGGTTGACCACTATTGGACGATAGTAAGTAGGTCGACATAGTTTCTATGTTGACGTATACTTTAGGTTGACATGACAAAAGGTCGACATGAGTTTTTCACATTTTTTTTTATTTTTTTAACTTTTTCATACTTTACAGTCCACATGGACTACAATTGGGAACGGTAACCTGTGCCGAGCGCAGCAGTAGCGAGGCACCTTGCCCGAAGCATGGTGAGCAAAGCGAGCCATGCGAGAGGGCACGGTGCACTAATTGGGGTTCCCAGTCACTCTACTAAGAAAACGACGCAAAAAACAACAACTCTTCTCTACCTTTTTTCATGTCAATCTAGAAACCATGTCGACCTACTTACTGTCAACTAATATTGGTCGACCTAAGTCTAGTCTATCTAACATTCCACACTCGCCTGAAGATATGTGTAGAAAAAAAGAAAAAGCGCATACTATTCCAGTAATGGTAAATCAGAGGTTCTCAAACTTGGTCCTCAGGATCCCAAACAGTTCATGTTTTAAGACCACCAGCAGCTGCACAGGTGCATTTTAAAGATCCACTGGTGACTTGGAAACATGAACTGTTTGGGGTCCTGAGGACTGAGCTTGAGAACCACTGCAGTAAAACATACAGTATAAGCATTTAGGTGCACAAGATGGTGCAGTGAGCACAGGAAAAGCAGGGAACTGCAAAAATAGTTTAGAATGGACACAAGATGGCAATTTGCAAAAAGTAGGCAACCTATACATGCCAGATGGACAGTCATTAACAAGGATAAGTCCACAGTAAGTGCTTAAAGGCATGTACAGCAAGTTGTAGTAGTGCAAAGAGCTCCTACCAGATGATCCATGAACTAGGGGGAGACTTACCGCAGGTTCTGAAGGCAGCAAACACACAGCCACACATCCAGCTTCAAGCAGCTCTCAAGCCATGCTCCTGTGATTGGATATTTTGGTTAAAATTGCAAACATTACATCAAACTAAAGGAAGATACTATCAGACATAGTCAACGTAATAAATAAAGATAATAGTTTTATATGCATTTACATTCCTCTTATGGATCTCAGTGATGCACGCCGCTAATGTCCGTTTTGGAGTATGTCTTGTCCAGATGATGATGAGATGGTGTCCAACAAAATTTTTTTTTGGTCCAAGAGGGCTTGAATCTAGACAGATTTGAGCATGTTATAGAATCTCTTGAATCCCTTGAATGACCCACAAGTGGTGCTCACGCATTGGCCATATATAAGGTCATTGCAAGCAGAAGCAGAGAGTAATCTTAAATTAAACGTAAAGAGACAGCTCCAGTTCAGCAAGAAGGAGAGAAGATCCAGCCAGAAGGGAAGTGGTGGAAGGCTTTGCAGACGAGCTAGAAGACCAAGGACAGGATGAAGACGCTGGACACAACACCCCGGATACAATGAAAGTCATGTTGATGAAGTTCAACAGAGAGTAACAGTGCTAGTGGAAGGCAAATGTGCTGTACAAAGCCCCCTACAGCTGTCTATTTCAATTCTTCCAGGTAGGCACCCTTGGGGTGGTGTGGGAGCTGGCCTCAACCCACTGGGCTACCAAAGTTATAGGGCACTAGACCCTGATGCTGTTTTCAGCGATTACAGCATAAGATAGGCCTTGATCTACCCATTGTGGATTACATTGCATCATTTCACACATATTTGTATTAAATGATTCATTATTTTGTTTGTAATATTTTTTTAAAAGATGCTCACACCATGTTTTGCAATTCAGACACATTGAGAGGGGTAAATTTACTAAAACTTTTAAAACAGAGAATTGGTGATGTTGCCCATAGCCAGGGCCGGCTCCAGGTATGTTCGAATAGAGCAGCCACGCAGGGCGCCACCCTTAATGGGCGCCGCACGCTGGTGCTGCCATATTCGAGCCTGGAGCCAGCCTGCTGCCCTAAACTGTGCGCGCTGTGCGGCGCCAGCATCTGAGGTGCACTGAATAGTTTAGCAAGTCCACCCTCGGCCCACAGCACTCCCCCTCCTGGCAGAGCAGATACTGTGGGGGCATATCCGGCACTGTGGGGGCATTTATGTATCGGGCGCTGGGGGGGCATTTATGTATCTGGCACTGTGGGGGCATGTATGTATTTTGCACTGTGGGGGTATATCTGGCACTGTGGGGGCATTTATGTATCTGGCACTGTAGCGGCATTTATGTATCTGGCATGCTGGGGGCATGTCATGTCTATCTGGCACTGCTGGGGGCATGTCATGTCTATCTGGCACTGCTGGGGGCATGTCATGTGTATCTGGCACTGTTGTGGGGCATATCATGTGTAGCTGGCACTGCTGGTGGCATATCATGTGTAACTGGCACTGCTGGGGTGCATATCATGTCTATCTGGCACTGCTGGGGGGCATATCATGTCTATCTGGAACAGCTGGGGGGCATATCATGTGTAGTTGGCACTCCTGGGGGCATATCATGTCTATCTGGCACTGCTGGGGGCATATCATGTGTAGCTGGCACTGCTGGGGGGCATGTCATGTCTATCTGGCACTACTAGGGGCATATCATGTCTATCTGGCACTGTTGGGGGGCATGTCATGTCTATCTGGCATTGCTGGGGGCCATGTCTTGTCTATCTGGCACTGCTGGGAGCCATGTCATGTGTATCTGGCACTGCTGTGGGTCATATCATGTGTAGCTGGCACTGCTGGGGGCATATGAAGTGTAGCTGGCACTGCTGGGGGGCATATCATGTCTATCTGGCACTGCTGGGGGGCATATCATGTCTATCTGGAACAGCTGGGGGGCATATCATGTGTAGCTGGCACTCCTGGGGGCATATCATGTCTATCTGGCACTGCTGGGGGGCATATCATGTGTAGCTGGCACTGCTGGGGGGGCATGTCATGTCTATCTGGCACTGCTGGGGGCATATCATGTAAATCTGGCACTGCTGGGGGGGCATGTCATGTCTATCTGGCACTGCTGGGGGCATGTCATGTGTATCTGGCACTGCTGGGGGGCATATCATGTGTAGTTGGCACTCCTGGGGGCATATCATGTCTATCTGGCACTGTTGGGGACATATCATGTGTAGCTGGCACTGCTGGGGGGCATGTCATGTCTATCTGGCACTACTGGGGGCATATCATGTCTATCTGGCACTGTTGGGGGGCATGTCATGTCTATCTGGCACTGCTGGGGGCCATGTCATGTCTATCTGGCACTGCTGGGAGCCATGTCATGTCTATCTGGCACTGCTGGGGGGCATATAATGTAAATCTGGCACTGCTGGGGGGCATGTCATGTCTATCTGGCACTGCTGGGGGCATGTCATGTCTATCTGACACTGCTGGGGGGCATATCATGTGTAGCTGGAACTGCTGGGGGCATGTCATGTGTAGCTGGCACTGCTGGGGTCATCATGTCATGTGTATCTGGCACTGCTGGGGGGCATATCATGTGTATCTGGCACTATACTAGAGACATTATGTGTAAGGAACACTACTGTGGCTGTTATGTGTAAGGCTGCTAACTGTGTGCGTAGAGGGGGTGTGAAAATATATTTTTCTGCTGCGGGGTACACTGGGCTCCTCAAGTCTGGACAATGGGGTGTAGAGTAGGATCTTGATCCGAGGCACCAACAGGCTCAAAGCTTTGACTGTTCCCAGAATGCACAGCGCCGCCTCCTATATCACCCCACCTCCCAGCACAGGAGCTCAGTTTTGTCAGTTGGTGCTGCAGTAAGCAGGCACTTAACAGAGGGGCTGCTCCAAGCAGCCCTGAGAAAAGCTTTTTATGAGGTAAAAAGTAAAGACTTCAAGGGCAGTAGCGGTGGTAAATGTCTTGTGACATTCACTGCTGCAGCTCCATCTCTCCCCAGCGGCGCTGTACACTCCCGAGCCCTGGTTGCCGGGTACCTACAGCGGAGGCTCCGGTTTTGTTCATGTTAGACACACACGGCTGGGGCTCTCCAGGATCGCGTGGCCACGCTTCGGGAGGTGGTAAGTGGGTCCCGCTCGCCGGACCCGGTCTTTATCGCGATCTGGCGCGGTCAGTGGGAGGCGGGCCGCACGCAATGGCGATGGACACTGTGGCTACAGGCGATCCCACTAGATCACCAGGGCATGGGTGCAGGTCAGGTTTTCTCTTAAAACCGATTTTAATATCGCCCACAGTACCCAGTGGTTTTGCCAGCAAGGGGGATAAGGCTTAGACCTAAAGCCCCTCCCCAGCCCCAGGGCGCCATTTCCAGCAAGTGTTTCCACCCTGGAGCTGCATATCTGTCTTTTCCTCACTCCCTGTCAGTGTCTGCGGCGCCATTACTCTTCAGCTCACTGTTCCTGGGACTGCTTGGGCAAATCCTCCTGTGTAAAGCCGCCTGGTTGTCAGCGCTGTGACTTTACATGACACTTAAGTATTCTACCTGCCTTTTTAGTCAGTGTTAGTAAGAAAGAGTGCATTTAGTCAGGGGTTTATAGTACAATTACCCTGTGATATACATCCAGTTTCTTACTGTGTAGTGTTATATCTATTGACTATATAGCTGTATAAGCTAGTCCAGTGCAGTATTATTGTTAGTAATAACCTCTGCATTGTACAAACTGTGACTATTTGTGTGTGCATTGATAGCTGAGTGGTGTCCATCTCGTGTCTTTCACTCAACTTGCTATCCCTATATTCTATAACCTGAGGGGGCTTGGTGCGTCAGGTGTTATTTAATATAGGATTTTCACAAAGATATACTGTATTACGTATTTTTCTCTGTGATGTAGTCACCATATCTCTCCTTTATCTCTGCTGGTGCTGACTACACTGCGCAGGGGTTTGGGTTTAGGGATATAGTGCTGCTAATAATTGTACTGTGTTACCTCATACTGCAAGTTATATCATGTCTGCTTCTGAGGGTAACGGTTCTGGGGCGGAACACACTGCTGGTGTTGCTGAAGCTACAGGCACATATGGGGAGAATATAGCAGCTGTGGGCTCTGGTTCTGGGGGCTCCTTGCCCCCCAGTGGGACTGTGGCAACGGGGACACATACTGACCCACCATGGGCCGCTTTTTCCACGCTTCTGCATACGCTAGTTCATAAACTAACACCCCCTATGGGACCCCCAATGCCGGTACAACCGCATGTAGTCCCTGCAGCCAACCCGCTGTGGGCGGACGATTTATCTGCTCAATTAAAGAAGTTGAACCAGTCCCTGACTACTAAAAAGTCTGACCATCGCTCGCCTAATCCAAGAGGTCCTCTAAGCGAGCGCTCGTCTCCTCACAATCCACTGCTGTCACTGACATCTCGTCTGATGAAGACAGCACATACACTGACCCCACAGGTTCTGACTCAGATACGGCTGATGGGGAGGGTAGTTCACATGTGGATTTTCCTGATCTTTTGGAGGCTATTAAGTTAATTCTGCAGATTACGGATGATCCCGAGCCATCCGTTCCTCCTAAGAAACCAGATAGGTTCAAGCATCAGAAGGTGATTAAACAAGTTTTACCTCACTCTGACCACCTAGTGGTTATACGTCAGGAACCCTGGCAAAGCCCGGGTACGAAGTTTGTGCCTGAAAAGAAGATGCTGGCTCGCTATCCCCTCACGCCAGAGCTGTCTAAGAATTGGGAAACGCCTCCTCCAGTAGACTCACATGTGGCTAGGATGGTGGTTTCCTCAGCTCTACCTGTCACTACCGTCACGTCTCTAAAAAAGCCTACGGATAAACGTGTCGAGGGTTGTCTAAAAGCGATTTACACCCTCACGGGTGCTGCACAAAGGCCCACTATTGCAGCTACATGGGCGGCAGAGGCTATTGAAGCATGGGCCTTGGAGTTAGAAGCTGTAATCTCCTCTGACCATGCTAGACAATGCTTTTCATATATTGTCACAGCTTCTCGCTATATTAAAGAGGCGGCTTCTGATGCCGGTATCCTAGCAGCCAAGGCCTCTACTACGTCAGTCCTGGCTCGCAGGATATTGTGGCTGAGATCCTGGTCTGTGGATCTGGACTCTAGAAAAACCCTGGAGGTACTCCCTTTCAAGGGGGATATTCTGTTTGGGGAGGACTTAAATAAGATAGTGGCTGACTTGGCTACTGCCAAAACTGCCTGTCTGCCTAATACAGCTCCTTCTGAGTCGAAGGCCAAAGGCACGTCCTTTCGCCCCTTTCGTCCTACAGGTAAAGCAAAAGGTCAGGCGTACCATAAGCAGGCCCGCACTTCCAAACCTGGTAAGCCGAAGCCCAAAAGAGCCTGGGCTGCCCGTCAGCCAGCAGCCAAGACCGATAAGCCTGCCGCATGACGGGGCGGGCCTCCCCCTGGGGGATCCCAGGGAGGGGGGCCGGCTTCTAGGGTATACCCAGGAATGGTTGAAGACCACTTCAGATGCCTGGGTACGGGAAGTCATCACTCGAGGTTATGCCATAGCCTTCAAAAACCGACCCCCTTATCGATTTTGCCAGACAGACGTCCCGTCGGACCAGACAAAGGCAAACACTCTGCATTCGGTGGTACAGACCCTCCTGGATACAGGAGTCGTAGTACAGGTGCCTCTTGCTCAGAGGGGCCGGGGGTACTATTCTCCACTGTTTCTAGTCCCGAAACCGAATGGGTCCTCCCGGCTCATTCTCAACCTCAAGGCACTGAACAAGTTTGTGAAGGTTTCCAAGTTCCGTATGGAAACCCTTCGCTCTATAGTTCTGGCCTTGGAACCTGGGGACTACATGGTCTCCCTGGACATACAGGATGCTTACCTGCATAATCCTATAGCAGTGTCACATCAACAATACCTGAGGTTCGCTATTGGCAACCTCCATTACCAGTTTCGGGCGTTACCTTTTGGTTTAACAACGGCTCCGCGAGTCTTCACCAAAGTTATGGCGGTGATGACGGTGGTACTCCGCCGTCAAGGGGTCAGGATACTGCCGTATCTGGACGACTTGTTAATCCTGGTAAATTCCCCAGATCTTCTCCTGCGTCATCTGGATATGACGGTCCGGTTTCTACAAGCCCACGGGTGGCTCATCAACTGGAAGAAATCATCCCTGGTCCCTGCTCAGAGCATGGTGCACCTGGGAGCGCTGTTGGACACTCACAACCAGAGGTTGTTCTTGTCTCAGGAGAAAGTCCTGAAACTTCAGGACAGGATTCGTTGCTTCCTTTCTCGTCTGCAAGTGTCGATACATTCGGCAATGCAGGTGCTGGGCCTCATGGTATCAGAATACGACATGGTGGAGTATGCTCAATTCCATTCTCGCCCCCTCCAGAAGCTGATTCTAGCCAAGTGGGACGGCCTGCCTCACTGGATCAGGTCTCAAATGATCTCTTTGACTCCGGAGGTCCGTCTGTCGCTGCTCTGGTGGCTACAGGACTGACAATTGTGCAGAGGCCGTCCCTTCTGGATATCCAACTGGGTCCTGTTGACGACAGATGCCAGTCTAAGAGGTTGGTACACGATGCTGGAGCAGCACTCATTGCAGGGTCGGTGGACCAAGGAGGAATCTCTCTTCTCGATCAACATTCTGGAATTGCGGGCGGTCTTCAATGCGTTAAACCTAGCCCAGCATTTGATTCAGAACCGTCCTGTTCAAGTACAGTCGGACAATGCCACCACAGCGGCTTACATAAATCATCAAGGTGGCACTCGAAGCCGTTTGGCAATGAAGGAAGCCTCACGGATTCTACGTTGGGCAGAACGCGATCTACCGGCAATATCGGCAATATTCATTCCGGGAGTCCTGAATTGGGAAGCGGACTTTCTCAGTCGTCAGGACGTGCATGCCGGCGAGTGGGGCCTCCATCCAGAAGTGTTTCAACTCCTCGTGGAAAGGTGGGGTCTTCCAGATGTGGATCTGATGGCGTCTCGACACAATCACAAGTTTCCGGTCTTCGGAGCAAGGACAAGGGATCCTCAAGCAGCATTCGTGGATGCGCTGGCAGTGCCGTGGAGGTTTCGGCTGCCGTATGTGTTCCCTCCGGTGTCATTCCTGCCCAGGGTAATTCGGAAGTTCAAGCAAGAAAAAGGAAATCTGCTTCTCTTAGCTCCGGCGTGGCCCAGACGGCACTGGTTCTCAGACCTGCAAGGCCTAACGTCAGAGCGTCCACTTCTACTTCCACATCGCCCAGACCTCCTCGTTCAGGGCCCCTGTGTCTACCAGGACCTAGCCCGGCTGTCTTTGACGGCGTGGCTCTTGAAGCTTCCGTCTTAAGAGCTAAGGGTTTTTCTGAAGAGGTCATTAAAACTATGTTGCGGGCCCGGAAACCGGCATCTGCTCGGATTTACCATCGGGTCTGGCATTCCTACATTGTTTGGTGCGCATCTAACCATTATGACGCTTCCAAGTTTAGTACAGCCAAACTTTTGGGTTTTCTACAGCAGGGCCTAGATTTAGGCCTGCTTCTGGCCTCCCTCAAGGTTCATACAGTATTTCTGCCTTGTCGGTGTGGTTTTAGAGAAAAATTGCGACTTTATCTGATGTTCATACTTTCACTCAGGGTGTGTTGCGTATCCAACCTCCCTATTTCCCGCCTGTGGCTCCTTGGGACTTGTCGGTGGTTTTGGAGGTGTTGCAGGAGCCTCCATTTGAACCTCTTGGTTGAGCTGACCTTAAGTGGCTTTCCCTTAAGGTGGTGTTCTTGCTGGCTATTGCCTCTGCTAGAAGAGTGTCTGATTTGGGTGCCTTGTGTTGTAGTTCCCCATATCTGATTTTTCACCGTGACCGGGCGGTTCTTAGGACTCGTCCCGGATATTTACCTAAGGTGGTTTCTTCGTTCCACCTTAATCAGGAGATTGTGGTTCCAGCTTTTGTCTCTCCCAATTTGTCTCCCAAAGAGCGGTCTTTGGATGTGGTACGGGCTCTCTGTATCTATGTGAAGAGAACTGCTTCTATTCGCAAGTCTTTTTTCCTCTTTGTTTTGTTTGGATTTCACAAACGTGGCTGGCCTGCTCACAAGCAGACCCAGGCCAGGTGGATTAGAATGGTGATTGCGCATGCTTATGTGAAGGCTGGTCTGTCAGCTCCTGTTCATATTACGGCCCATTCTACTCGGTCTGTTGGACCTTCTTGGGCGGCCCAACGTGGTGCGACCCTTGATCAATTGTGCAAGGAGGCTACGTGGTCCTCCGGGAACACGTTCATAAGGTTCTATGCCTTCGATACTGCCGCTTCCCAGGATACTTCCTTTGGACACCGGGTTCTTGTGCCCACTACAGTGCGTCCCCTCCCATAAGGAACTGCTTTAGGACATCCCCATTGTCCAGACTTGTGGAGCCCAGTGTACCCCGCAGCAGAAAACGAGTTTTATGGTAAGAACTTACCCTTGTTAAAACTCTTTCTGCGAGGTACACTGGGCTCCACAAGGCGCCCACCCTGACGCACTTAGCTGCTTTGGGTTGATATGGCATTAGCCGCTGACACGTCTCTTGTCGTGAGAGTGTGGTTTATGTGGCTACTAACCGTTGTCGTCTCTTTTCCTGCTACTGCATTGGGCTGGTTAACTAAACTGAGCTCCTGTGCTGGGAGGCGGGGTGATATAGGAGGCGGCGCTGTGCATTCTGGGAACAGTCAAAGCTTTGAGCCTGTTGGTGCCTCGGATCAAGATCCTACTCTACACCCCATTGTCCAGACTTGTGGAGCCCAGTGTACCTTGCAGAAAGAGTTTTAACAAGGGTAAGTTCTTACCATAAAACTCGTTATTTATAGTTTGATAATATGAAATTGCGAGACCATGCCCACTTTTCTTTTGCGCTTTGACATTTTCTCGCTTAGGGTGGTAGTAGGCCTGGAGCTGGCCCTGCCCATACCAACCAATCAAATGCTATCATTTTCTAAATGAAAGACAGCATCTGATTGGTTGCTAAGGGCAACATCACCAATTCTCTGGTTTAGAAGCTTTTGTAAATTTACTCAATAGTCGTCACGAAAATGGGAGATGCATCCATTTTCACAAGAGATGTGCAGGTTCGTATTTGCTCAGTTTTTAACACCAGAATTATCGGAAGTTCGGATTTATCCCGATTTTTCTTATTAGCTATCCAAAACATGTGACATCTGAGAGCCAATAAGATGCCATTTTGAGATCCGGGTAAATCCGAGAAAATCCGAACCAACACATATCTAATTTTCACAGATACATCTAACTCAGAATCAGGGCCTCTTGTGTGTGTAATTGTATTGGAGCTTCAATTTCATAGTTTATTTAGAGAGTAAATGCCAGTGTTGACCAGTAGATGGAGCCAAAATATTCTCTTGTTAGCAGTGCTGTGTGATATGTAGTCTTGAGGGATTATAAAAATTGAACACGTAATGCTAATTACAGTATCTTATTCTAACAGCTGCAATTCCCGGGTGTCACAGATGAAATGAATGGTTTGTTTTGCAGTGCTTCCTGTTTGTTGCTTTATATTTTCCCAGCAGTGACATGTATTTCCAGCAGCACGACATGTATAAAGTCACCGCCACCCATAAAATCTGGAGATTTATACATGGCTCAACTAATGCATTTAAGAAAAAAATGGTCATCCTACATACTGTACAAGACATATGGAGTCAACTGAAATCATTTATTTTTTGGTAGTTATTTTAAGTCTTTCACTTAATGAAAGTTAGCCAGCGTTCCCTACACTGCTCCAATATTTCGCCCATATTCATTGGGCTCTGTGTGTCAGCAACTGATAACCAAGTGGGGCAGATACTGTTGATATAAAAAGAGTAAGTATACATAAGACAGTGGCGTAACTAGAATTTTTTTTCCCCCAAGCAAAAACATTCTCTGGCGCCACCCCCCCCCCCCCCCTCATAATTGGCACTAGTAAAGCAATGAATCTGCGTGCGCCAAAGACAAAGGCGGAAAAGGGGATGTGGCCTTGCTGAAATGAGTGTGGCTTTGCATAAAGGGGCGTGGCATTGCAGGAAAAGACTACCTTATACCCCAGTTTTGCAACCTGCACTCCCAGTCGTTGGCCACCACAGGAAAAAAAATAATCCTGATTCATGCCCCTTACATTATTTGTCATTTTTCCTCCTTATAGTAATGCCCAGTATACATTATGCCACGTACTGCAATGGCCCTTAGACATTATGCCACACACAACAATGTCCATTACACAATATGCCACACACCGTAATGCCCCTGACACATTCTGCCACACACCGTAGTGCCTGTTATACATTATGCTACACACTGCAATACCCCTGAGACATTATACCACATACCACAATGCCTGTGATATAGTATACCACACACCGTAATGCCTGTGACACATTATGACACACACCGCAATGTCCGTTATACATTATGCCACACACCGCAATATCCGGGATACATTATGCCACACACTGCAATGCCCAATACACATAAAGCCCTACAGTAAGGCTTCTAATTACTTTTAAATTACCTGCTCATTGCCAGGGGTTTCATGCTTTTGGTTCCATGATTGGTGCCAGAGGTTTTCATGCTCAGGGTGTCATGCTCGTTGCCAGGGGTTTCATGCACTAGGTGTTATGCTTGTTGCCAGAGGTATCATGTGCTGGGTGTCAAGCTCATTGCCAGGGGGAAATATTCGTTGCCAGGGGTTTCATGCACTGGGTGTCATGCTCGTTGCTAGAGGGTATTGCTTGTTGCCAGGGATTTCATGAGCTGGGTGTTGTGTTTGTTACTAGGGTGTAATGCTTGTTGCTAGGGCTGTGCTTCCAGTGCCACGTATGTCACCAGTGCCAGATATTCCCCCACAGTGCCAGATAAAAATATACCCCTATAGTGCCAGAAACACATATGCCCCCCGTGATACATATGCCCCCACAGTACCAGATACACATATGCCCCCAGTGCCAAATATGCCCCCCCAGTGCCAGATACACATATGCCCCCAGTGCCAAATATGCCCCCCAAGTGCCAGGCACACACCCACCCCCGCTGCTGTGTGGGAAGGAGGGTACAGTCTGTGAGCTGGAGGGCATAGCGCGCGCCTCTCCTGTGTCCGTTCGTGAGCCAATCAGAGCTCGCGGACCGGCAGCTGCTGATTGGCTACCGGTCCGCGAGTTCTGATTGGCTCACGAACCAACACTTCATTTGACAGACACACTGCCGCTGCCGGAGACCTAGGAGGGACACCGGAGAGGCTGGCTCCTCCCCTAACTCACAGCAGAAATCAGTGGTGGCGCCCCCGCAGCCCTGCGCCTCCAAGCCTCCGCAGTGGCTGCGGGGGGTGGGAGTTACGCCACTGATTTAAGATCATAATAGCCAGCTTTTATCTAGAATCAGGGAAGCTCAGTCATAACAAAGGTAATAGGATAAGCATAATAAGGGCATGTTGAGAAAGTAGATTTTAAGGCAATAAAGTGTCATAAGAAATCTTAGTAGAAGTTCCGAAGTCAGATTAGAAGGTTTCTGTTGACGAGCTTATGATACAATTTAAAAGACTCATTTACTAACATTACATTTAGAAGATGCAACATGTCCATTATACCATAGCAACATAACACAGTTTACTTAACTTGTAGGTTTTTATTCCCTAGATGTAATGTTGGCAAATTAACCTCCATGTAGGATATATTGTAGCAATCTCACACATACTGTACATTAGTAGTATATTAATAGACCCAGCAATTAAAATATGCAGGCTACTGTGTAGTAGGCGTGAAATGGGGATTACACCGATAGAAGCAGGATACAGAGTCCCGGGAGATGAGATGCTGGTGTTCATAAGACCGAGCCTGGCATCCCAATACACAGAATCCCAACAGAAGTCAGGTAAGTATGCTTAACCTCCACCTTTACCCCCTAACCCTCCCTTCCTGCAGCCTAACCCTAAACCTCCCCCTTCCTCCGCAGCCTAACCCTCCCCGGTGGCGCCTATACCTAATCCTCACCTCCCCGCAGACTAACTCTAAAAGTGGGTACACACTGGCCGATATGTCAGCCGTTCTCTTGAACGGACGATATATCGCGGGTCCGTCGGCCAGTGTGTACGGGCAATATGTCTGTGAACTCCATCGTTCACAGACATATCGCGTCGGCCCCACAGCACAGCCGACGGCCAATATATCTACCGATATATTGGTGCATCGCTGTGTGTACGGGCGGTCGCCGGCCACCCGTACACATGCTGCGGCAGCCGGGGGTGACTGACAGATGAACTGGGCGGGCGTGTGTACACGCTCGCCCAGTTCATGACGTCAGTCCCTGAGGGATCGGGCAGTGTGTATGCTCAACACAAAGAACACATCTTAGTTGAATAGTGATGGGACACTTCAAGAACCCCCTGGGGAAGTTTGTGTAGGGATAGAAAATCATTGGTCTGCATGGACTGGTAGCAACCAGAGTGGCATGTGTCTGGCCTGTTCTACTGCTCAATAGCCTGAAATGATTGATTTTCCATCTACCTAACTCTAGTAGAGCAAATGGGTCTTGTTCACTACCGTCCTTACATGATATGTTCCCAGTACTGATGTGAGGGTATGCAGTAAGTCAAAATTGACAATGTCTACATTTGCACCAACACTTGGTCCTTACTTCACTCATAATGGATTATTATACGTATAATACCCCCCAGGTAAACGCAATCAGTACTGTAGTTAGCAGTGTATTATAATATAGGGCCTATAGCAGCAGCAACTTTGTTAACAGTTGGGCAAAACCATGTGCACTGCAGGGGGGCAGATATAACATGTGCAGAGAGAGTTAGATTTGGGTGGGGTGTATTCAAACTGAAATCTAAACTGCAGTGTAAAAATAAAGCAGCCAGTATTTACCCTGCACAGAAACAAAATAACCCACCCAAATCTAACTCTCTCTGCAAATGTTATATCTGCCCCCCCCCCTGCAGTGCACATGGTTTTGCCCAATTGCTAACAAACTTGCTGCTGCGATCAACTCAGAATTACCCCCATAATACTGTATACTGCCCTTGTAAATACCTCAGGTACAGATGGGGGTTCTTACAATAGCAGGGTTCAGTGAGTGATCACAGCTTGATGCAGAGTGCTGGTTTCCCGGACCTCTTCACTTAAGCACAACATGACAGAGAGGCAAGCCAAATGAACTCTCCCCATAGACACAATGGCCCTCATTCCGAGTTGTTCGCTCGCTAGCTGCTTTTAGCAGCATTGCACATGCTAAGCCACTGCCTACTGGGAGTGAATCTTAGCTTAGCAGAATTGCGAACGCAAGATTAGCAGAATTGCGAATAGAAATTTCTTTGCAGTTTCTGAGTAGCTCGAGACTTACTCTGCCACTGCGATCAGTTCAGTCAGTTTCGTTCCTGGTTTGACATCACAAACACACCCAGCGTTCACCCAGACACTCCCCCATTTCTTCAGACACTCCCGCGTTTTTCCCAGAAACGCAAGCGTTTTTTCGCACACACCCATAAAACGGCCAGTTTCCGCCCAGAAACACCCACTTCCTGTCAATCACACTCCTATCACCAGAACGAAGAAATTTCTTCATAAAGCCGTGAGTAAAATACCAAACTTCTTAGCAAATTTACTTGGCGCAGGCGCGGTGCGAACATTGCGCATGCGCATTAGCGACTAATCGCTCCGTTGCGGGAAAAAAATAACGAGCGAACAACTCGGAATGAGGGCCAATGAATGAACAAATATTTTTAAAAAGCCAAATTCCACTTTTTTAAGGGAAAGGAAGGATTCATCCCACAATCCGTCCAATCAAACATATATTGTATACCCTGGTAGAGCGATGAAGATAGACACATACCAGAAACTGGAAACTCTACAACAGGTGACAGGAACAGCAATTTCAGTAATAAAGCTTTTCTACAGCAAACTGTCAAATTGCATGGGAGGAGATTGTCTCAAAGCTTGGAGAGAGCTAAAGTACAAAACAATCAGTCCTGTAATTTTTTAAACACAGCCAATAAATGCCAGTTAGGAGCTGATTGGTTGGTATTTTACCTCTCTCCACTTTAACTCTCTCCAAGCTTTAATACATCTCCCCCTGAGTGTTTTTAAGGCCTAATTCCCTTTGGTGCTCTATTTCCTAGGATTCCTCTAAGCCGGAGAGTATTTACATTGCATCATTTTGCATCTTTACAAACCGCGGACAGGTGATTAAAGACACTCTCCATAAATGTAAGCAATACTTCATGAAGCAGCTGGTAACAACGGGGGTCATTCCGAACCGTTCGCATGCTGCTGTTTTTCGCAGCGGTGTGAACGGGTCGGTTCTGCGCATGCGTGGCTGCCGCAATGCGCAGGCGACGGTCAACGTCAAGCAGAATGAAGAAAGCAATCGCTAGCGTGATCGCAAGAAGATTGACAGGAGGAAGGCGTTCCGGGGCGTTAACTGACCGTTTACTGGGAGTGGTGTGACGAACGCAGGCGTGTCCAGGCGTTAGGAGGGCGGATGTCTGACGTCAAATCCGGTACTTGCAATGTTGGATTCTTTGCACAGGGTAAGTAACTCATACCCTGGTCTTGTTCTGCACAAAACTTTTTTTGCATAGCAGGGCTGCACAAGTGATCGCAGCCTTGCTATGCAATAATACACTCCCCCATAGGAGGCGTCTAGTTGATCGCACGGGCTGCAGAAAGTTGCAGCGTGCGATCAACTCGGAATGACCCCCAATGTCAGATGTATTAAGCCTGGAGAAGGGGTCTATTTACTAAGCCTTGAATGAAGATAAAGTCAACGGAGATAAAGTACCAGCCAATCAGCTCCTAACCCCCTAATTCAGGGGGTAATTCAAAGTTGATCGCAGATGTGCTAAATTTAGCACATCTACGATAATGTACTCTGTATTCATGTACTCTGACAGTCCGCCCCGCATGTCAGGCCCTGCCCCCCTCCCGCACAGGTACAAAAGCATAGTGCGGTGGCGATGCTTTTGTACCTGAAAAGTAGCTCCCTGCCAGCGCAGCTCCTGCAAGCTGGCAGGGGACTAACCAACGCATCCCGAGTCGCAGCGGCTGCATGTGACATCACGCAGCCACGGGGCCCGCCCACCCAATGGTCCGGACACGCCTCTGTTGTCCGGACCGCACCCTGCCGACGGCGTTCTAACGCCGTTGGCATGCCCCCTCCCGCCCGCAACCACCTCTGCTTGTCAATCAGGCAGAGGCGATCGCACCAGTGAGGTGCTTTCACATCTCACTGGGTGCACATGTACAGTGTGCCAGCGGCGCATGCGTACTGCGCATAGTAATTCAGACTAGCAGTTGGGCAAAACCATGTGCACTGCAGGGGGGGGGGCAGATATAAGGAGAGAGAATTGACAGCATTGGAAAGGAATGAGTTAAACATCTTGTGAGGGGTGGACCTAGCTGGAAGGAAAGTACAGCCCTTGAAAAATGGGAGGGTTAGTATATATAGGGAAGGATAGGCCATTTTGTTTCTCTCTGTTGGTGAAATTGCCTTGCATGAGTATTGCTGAGTGAGAGCTGAATAACACCAGTGCTGCTGCATCAGCATGTAGTGAGGAGTTTCACAACACCCAGCAGAAGATTTTGCACAGAAGTAAGTAGTATCAGAAGCAGCAGCAAGTGTTTGGACATCTGGACTAATAGGACAGTGATTATATCACAGAAAGGTGAGCAGCATGACACACATGCTCACTCACAGACACACATAGACTTGGGCTAGGCAGTGCATATACTATTTTTTTTTATTAGATCTGTATTGCTGGGCTGTGTTGTACTTTTACCTTTCATTTTACAGCATCAGTTTCAGGAAGTGAAAATCCAGTGAAGTGAGTGAGACAGTGAGAAGCCTAATGCAGCTGCTGGCTCTATTCTGTCTGTGTCTGACTCCTCCTTCCTGATCAACTAATCTTTGCCAAAGCTGTGAACTGAATAAACTATTTCACTTTGAAGATCAGTTGATTTTGAACTAATCATTCATGAACTACCCATCACTAGCCAGTTTCAACGTCTCCCCTGCTGCCTCCCTTACAGCCGGCGGGGAGCGGCGGCGGGGGTCGTCCCAGGATAGGGCGCGGCAGCATTGAGCCCGACAGAGGTGCCTTCCCTGCAGACAGAGAGAGCTCCGGCCTGCGGGGGGAGGGCACGCGCAGGGGGTCCGGTGGCAGGCACAGCAGCGATAGTGAGGGCCAGCAGGCGCAGGATAGGATAGATGATTGGCGGGGGGCCACGCCAATTGTGGTCAAGGGGGCCAGCGGATCACCAGCAGGCCAGGCGGGGCATTGGCCGTTGGGTCCCTGCCGGCCGACGTTCCAGGAGAGGTGCGCCGGCATCTGCGTGGGGCTCCCGCTGGTGCCGGCCGCGACTTTTGGGGAAGTCAGGAGACTTCCAGAGAGTTGGCGTCGGCTCTGTCGACGGTGGTGGCGGCATTGGGCCCATTGGCCGCATCCCCGGGCGCGCACGCAGAAGCAAGGGCGTCCGGTACACAGCCGGGGTCAGCGGCTCAGCGAATAGCGCACGCTTTCCGTGACCTGGGGGCGGCGCATTTGGGACACCATCCAGTACGGACGGAGCGCGGACGCGAGGTGGGGATGTCTTTGCCCCGGAGTGCTAGGCAGGCCCCGGGAGTGGTTTCCGGGTCCCGTGCTTTGTCTTCTTTTTCAGGTGATCGCGGAGAGGTTGAGTGAGCGATGGGAGTATTTTGAAGTTTCCACACTGGAGGACTCCCAGTCCGAACAGTCGACAGCATCAGGGGAGCTCGGGGAAGAGGAGATGGCAGAGTTCGAGGAGGAAGACGTCGGTTTGGCCACGCCGGAGGATTCCATGTCGGGGCAGTCGGCGGCATCAGGTGAGGTGGTGCAGTCGGTATCGGGTTCCTCCACGAGCTCTAGTCCTCGTAGTTCTTCCTCTTCCTCCTCTTCATCGTCTCTGTCGTCACGGGCGTCCGAAGTCAGTAGCACGGCTAGGGCGAGGAAGCGGGCAACGAAATTCGCCAAGAGGGCAGCGGGCCAGCAGAAGAGGCGTAAGAGACGCAAGCGGCTTAGCGAGGAAACTCGTAGGGCCAAGAAGTGCCGCGATTTGCCCGGTGTCGTGCGCTGCGACTATACTGCTGTAATGCGAGGGCTGCGAGATAGTTCCCGCAGGAAGATTCACAGGGGGGACTTCGTGGATGTGTTCGTCTTGACGAAGGACGCGAAGAAGGAGTATAAGGCGGCGGTCGCAAAGAAGGGCATCGGGGCTGAGGCATTCCGTACCTTCGATAATTGGCTGGCCGGGTTTTGGGTCTTCGCGGCGTGTTACCTGGAGGACAGGCCGAACGAGCACATTAACATAATTCGGTACCTGCATCTCATGCATGACATGCAGCGCACGTCTTCGGGTTCGGAATGGCGTAAGTACGACCAGGAGTTCAGGGAAAAGCAGGACGGTTTGCAGGTCATGGATTTTGGGTTCAAGGACGTTGAGGTCTGGCTCAAGGTCACGCGGGCTTCGCAACAGGCTGAGGAGCCCTGGAAGCCGGGGGCGGATGGGCACCGCGCAGGGTCGTCCGCCCAGGGGTCCGGCGCGGACGGCGGGTTGGCCAAGCCGGGTTGATCGGCCGTCCGCGCAGGGGGGCGAGCCACCACAAAAAGACAATGTTTCGCGTTTAACAACGCGGCGTGTTCCTTCGGCAAACAGTGTCGTTTTCGACACTCATGCCTGCAGTGTGGCGGATCCCACCCAGCCTCCTCCTGCTTCAAAGGCAGTCGGCAGGGTGCCCGGGGTAAGCCAACTTACCCCAGGCCAGCCGCGGGTGGGAGCGCTCCGCAGAGCGCCAACACCAATTAAGTTGGAAACTATGGGCCGGTGGTTTGACTGGTATCCGAATAGGGAGGATGCACAATTTTTGTTTTCCGGTTTTCAGTTTGGGTTTCGCTTGCCTGTTGCGAGCGAGGTGTCCGTGCGGGCCCAGCGGAACCTCCAGTCTGCCCGAGCCTTGCCGTTAGTACTGAGGGAGAAAGTGGATAAAGAGGTCAGGTTGGGCAGGATGGAGGGACCGTTCCTATCACCCCCGGTGGATGACTTGGTCATCTCTCCAGTGGGGGTGGTTCCCAAGAAGACTCCAGGCGCTTTCAGGCTCATTCAGCATCTTTCTTACCCGTCGGGGGCGTCGGTCAATGACGCAATACCGCCGGCTCATTGCTCGGTGGTGTATCAGTCGTTTGACGAAGCGTTGGAGATGGTCCGCAGTTACGGGACTGGGGCCCTCATGGCTAAGATCGATGTTGAGTCCGCTTTTCGATTACTGCCATTACATCCGGACTTTTTCCGTTTTATGGGTTTCCGGATGAGAGCGTAGTATTTCATCGACAAATGTTTGCCGATGGGATGTTCCGTTTCATGCTCATTTTTCGAGCGTTTTAGCACGTTTCTACATTGGTGCGTGGAGTCTTCGTCAGGGGGTCACGGGGTAGCACATTACCTCGATGACTTCCTGTGCGCGGGTCCGGAAAATTCACCACGGTGCGGCAACTTGCTTTTCAGCATCCGAGCGCTGTTTTTCCACTTCGGCGTTCCGGTAGCCGAGGATAGAACAGAGGGCCCGTCCTCCTGTTTGTCCTGTTTGGGGATTGGGATTGACACGGTGGCAGGATCGTGTCGGCTGCCTCGGGACAAGGTGGTGAAGCTCCGTGACGCTATTTGCCGGTTTGAGGGGTCGCGTAAGGTCACACTGCGGCAGGCGCAGTCCTTGCTGGGCATGTTGAACTTTGCTTGTCGGGTAATCCCGATGGGCAGGGTTTTCTGCCGGAAGTTAAAAAGGGCGACTGCGGGGTGTGTCAGACCACACCATTTCGTGCGTTTGTCCTCAGAGATCAAGACGGATTTGGCCGTATGGGCCTCGTTCCTAGAGGACTTCAACAGGGTGTGTATATGGCAGGCCCCAATGGTGGACAGCGCTCGGTTGCAGCTGTTCACCGATGCAGCGGGTGCCTCTGGATTCGGCTGCTATCTGGAGGAATCTTGGTGCGCGGCCTCGTGGCCGGCGGTATGGCATCGCGAAGGTTTAACTAAGGACCTTTTGCTGCTGGAGCTTTTCCCCATTATGGTAGCACTGGCGGTATGGGGCGATCGGCTGGCTCATCGCAGCATCTTGTTTAGATGTGACAATCTGGGCGTGGTGCATGCGATAAATAACCAGAGGGCGAAGTCGCTGGTCGTTCTGCGGGTGCTGGGGCAGTTGCTGTTGACATGCCTTCATTGGAACGTGTGGTTCCGCGCGCAGCACGTGCCGGGGCTAGAGAACGAAATTGCTGACGCGTTATCACGAGGGCAGTGGGAAAGATTTTGTTTGTTGGCACCCGAGGCCGACGAGCATGGTTTTCATTGTCCCGGTTATGTTTGGCAGGTGATCGGGCCGGACTGGAGGGTGTAGCGTTGCGGTCAGTCGCGCCAACTACGCTTACGGCTTACAGGCAAGCCTGGAGCGAGTGGGAGGAGTTTGTTCAAGGACGGAATTCACAAGGTAAGAGTGGGCATCGGATGATGCTTTCTTTTATTTGGCAGCTGTACGTTTCGGGTAGGTCCAGAGCGGTGGTTGCCCGGTACTTGGCTGGTATTTAGTTTTTCAGCAAAATAAAGGGCGTCCCTGACGTGACGAAAAGTGGGATTCTGCTGAAGGCGATGAAAGGATGGGCGCGAGTCGCGCCGACACCGCCTGACAGGAGGCGGCCCATTGACGCGGCCTCGTTGCCGGCTGTCATCAGGGCGGTGGGAGGTGTCGCATCGTCCATGTTTGAGTCGCTGTTGTTCAGTTTGGCGTTCTCAATGGCTTACCACGGGGCCTTTAGGGTTTCGGAATTGGTAGCGCCTTCTAAGCGGGCAGATTCGCGCATG
Organism: Pseudophryne corroboree; assembly: GCF_028390025.1. Classification (NCBI taxonomy): domain Eukaryota; kingdom Metazoa; phylum Chordata; class Amphibia; order Anura; family Myobatrachidae; genus Pseudophryne; species Pseudophryne corroboree. The sequence continues at coordinate 119,754,473 of NC_086446.1, forward strand.
CTTGTCGGGGACGTGGTGGTGGGTGAGAGGTCCTTGCTTTGCAGATTGCGTCGCTCTAAGGCGGACCAAGTGGGGAGAGGTCGATGGGTCGCCTTGGTTCCGGCTCTTGATGAGAGCATTTGCCCAGTAAGGTTGGCAGTGCGATATGAGGCAGTACGACCCGACGGTCGGGGGTCATGGCTGCTGCATTATGATGGGCTGCCGGTGACGAAATATCAATTTTGTTGGATGCTGGGTCGCTGACTTGTGAGCTTGGGCCTTCCACCCGCTGCGTTCGGGACGCATTCCTTCCGCATAGGGGCTGCGACGTTGGCTGCGGCGGCGGGATTATCCATGGCTGAGATCCAGGCGGTGGGGCGATGGAAGTCGTCAAGTTACAGACGGTATATTCGCCCCGTTGCATGAGATATTGGCTCGCGCGTGTTTTTGTGCACTTGCTGTTGTTAATCATGATTGTTACAGTTCAGTACGTTATGGTGTTGTGCGTTTTGTCTGTCTTCCCATTTTATCCTACTCAGGGATTAGCTACTCGCCGTTGCGGGCATGAGCCGGCAGCGGGGGTCTGGAGTTATTTTGCGATTTTTTGCCTGACTTGACGGACTGAATTCTAATCCACAATTCGGCTAATTCGTTCTAATCAGAGTCCCTCAGCAGGTCTTTACGCTTTCACCTCCAGCTGAGTTCTTACGTGTTTTACCCTTTTTTACCCCCCCCCTTTTATTTTTAATTTTGTTTTCAACTTCCCCTTTTGTGTGTTCATGTTCTGCTTCAAATTGGCTGGAAGCTCAGGCAGATCGGCTAGGCCGAGATTTCTGCAGTATTCGGAAACAAATTTTTTTCTTTTTGGCAGATCCTTCAGGTTAATGCAGTAAATTAAACAATGGTATAGATGATTAGTAACCACTTTTACCCCCTTTTCCTCCTCTTCAGGTTGGTTGGAAGATGACTTGCCTATTTGGGTGGTTGGCCACTCTTATGTGTATTGGGCCTCCCAGTTTTGGCCTCGGAGGGGGCACAGATGTTTCCTAGGGCTCGAGGAGTTCGTTGGCTTGGTTGGCAAGGGATGATGTGGACGGAGTTGAGAAGTAGACTAGTGAGTCAGGCCAGCAAGCATGGAGCCCTAGGGTGTTGGTTGTCCATTTAGGTGGCAACGACCTGGGGAAGAGGACTTCTTTGGAGATGCGGTGGGCCATGATACAGGATCTGGCAAGTTTGGCCGCAGCATGGACCAATTGTGTATTGGTGTTCTCCTTGATGGTGCCAAGGTTGAGTTGGCAAGGTGTGGCGGACGGTCGCGAAATTGAGGAGGCCAGGCAGAAGGTGAATGGGGCGGTGGCGAAGTGGGTGTTGTCCCACGGAGGCCAAGTGGTTCGCCACCCTAGGATTCGGTTCAGAGACAGTCACCTTTTTCGGCCTGATGGTGTGCATCTATCCAATGAGGGGATGATGCTTTTCCTGGAGGATCTGTTCCTAGTGTTGCAGGAGTTAGGGCGAGGTTATGGTGGCGGTGCGAAGACTCTGGGGAGGAGTCTTTCGCTGTTGGCGGAAAAGAACGGCAGTTTGTAGTTGTATGGTAAGCTGTAGTGATTTACAGTTGGATTTGGTTTAGGTGCACTCACCTCTATCGACTTATTTGCCTCTCGACCACCCGACCGGGATGGCAGCGGAATGGGGCACCCCTCCGGGCGGGAAGTCATTGTGGGGGTGGAGCTAGCACCTATTACCATTTTTGATAGTTTGTAGTTAAATTAAGATAGTTTTGATTTTAGCAGTTTTTTAAGGTTAGCGTCAGTTTAATAGAGCCGTTCTTTTTTCTGCCACCATATGCCGGCTGATTCGGCATCTTAACCAAAGCTTTTCATTACAGGTGTGCTATGGTTAGGGTCAAATAAATAGCTAGCAATTTTCTGCCAAATTCAAGTCTCCGTGTCTTTATTTATGGGTATAAGAGGTAACGAATGCTTACTTAGAACGAAGGGGTCCACCAAATGTCACTAGGATGTTTAGGAGAGAGAATTGACAGCATTGGAAAGGAATGAGTTAAACATCTTGTGAGGGGTGGACCTAGCTGGAAGGAAAGTACAGCCCTTGAAAAATGGGAGGGTTAGTATATATAGGGAAGGATAGGCCATTTTGTTTCTCTCTGTTGGTGAAATTGCCTTCCCGCCCTCCCTCCCTGTTTGGTAGAGGTTTTGGCACGGAGTGCATTGGCTTTGAATTGTTGGCTGGTTTTTATCGTTGGCTATTTATTGGCGGAAAAGAATGGCAGTTTGTAGTTGTATGGTAAGCTGTAGTGATTTACAGTTGGATTTGGTTTAGGTGCACTCACCTCCATCGACTTATTTGCCGCTCGACCACCCGACCGGGATGGCAGCGGAATGGGGCACCCCTCCGGGTGGGAAGTCATTGTGGGGGTGGAGCTAGCACCTATTACCGTTTTTGATAGTTTGTAGTTAAATTAAGATAGTTTTGATTTCAGCAGTTTTTTAAGGTTAGCGTCAGTTTAATAGAGCCGTTCTTTTTTCTGCCACCATATGCCGGCTGATTCGGCATCTTAACCAAAACTTTTCATTACAGGTGTGCTATGGTTAGGGTCAAATAAATAGCTAGCAATTTTCTGCCAAATTCAAGTCTCCGTGTCTTTATTTATGGGTATAAGAGGTAACGAATGCTTACTTAGAACGAAGGGGTCCACCAAATGTCACTAGGATGTTTACATGTGCAGAGAGAGTTAGATTTGGGTGTGGTGTGTTCAAACTGAAATCTAAATTGCAGTGTAAAAATAAAGCAGCCAGTATTTACCCTGCACAGAAACAAAATAACCCACCCAAATCTAATGGGGGGTACACACAGAGAGATCCATGCTTAAAATCTAAGCAATCTGACTAGATTGCTTAGAACTTAAGCACGGATCCGTCGTGTGTATGCCCCGCAGCAATAGCGATGCGTGGCCCCGCACATCGCTGTCGCCGGTGCTAGATGCTCAATCTAGCAGGTCGCTCACTTCAGCGCTGTGTGAAGTGAGTGGCCCCCAGTCCCCCCTCGCTCAGCACACATCGCGCTGAGCGGGGGGGAGAGACGTGTGCTGAGCGGTCTGTGATAGATTGCTCAGCACACATCTCTTTAGTGTTTACCCCCCTTAACTCTCTCTGCAAATGTTATTTCTCCCCCCCCCACCCTTTCCTGCAGTGCACATGGTTTTGGCCAACTGCTAACAAATTTGCTGCTGCGATCAGATCTGAATTACCCCCAAACAACTTAAACTTAGCAAAAGTGCAGCATTGTATTTTATAAAACAACATAACTGTAGAGATGTTGGGGGTCATTCCGAGTTGATCGCTAGCTGCCGTTGTTCGCAGCTCACCGATCACGCTAAAAATCTGCATTTCTGCGCATGCCTATGGACCGCAATGCGCACGTGCGACGTACGGGTACAAAGGCATTTGTTGTTTAGCACAGGTTCTAGCAAAGTTTTCAGTTGCACTGACGGCCGCAAGAAGATTGACAGGAAGGGGGCGTTTCTGGGTGTCAACTGACCGTTTTCAGGGAGTGTTTGCAAAAACGCAGGTGTGTCTGAAAAAAACACAGGCGTGGCTGGGCGTTCGCTGGGCGGGTGTATGACGTCAAATCCGGACACGAATAGGCTGAAGTGATTGCAAGTGCTGAGTAGGTTCAGAGCTACGCAGGAACTGCACAAACTGTTTTTTGCAGATCTCGGCTGCACATGCGTTCACACTTCTGCTAAGCTAAAATACACTCCTCAGTGGACAGCGGCATAGCGTTTGCCCGGCTGCTAAAACTAGCTAGCGAGCGATCAACTGGGAATGACCCCCCGTTATACACTAGATCTGTTGTAATTGCATGTATTTGGTTACCATTAAACAGTTCAGAAAAATATTAATAAAAAAGCAACAGTCTGTACATGCATGTGTTGTGTTACTGATGATACAGTTCAACATGACTTTGGTGATGAAGCAGAATAGTCTCTGTGTAACTGCATGCTGCGTTTGATAACTTTAAACTTATCAGATCAATATTAGTGTAAAACTATACAGTTTCTCAAAAAATGTATATGGTACTACTAGCAACACAGGCCCTCATTCCGAGTTGTTCGCTCGGTAAAAATCTTCGCATCGCAGCGATTTTCCGCTTAATGCGCATGCGCAATGTCCGCACTGCGACTGCGCCAAGTAAATTTGCTATGTAGTTAGGAATTTTACTCACGGCTTTTTCATCGTTCTGGCGATCGTAATGTGATTGACAGGAAATGGGTGTTACTGGGCGGAAACAGGCCGTTTTATGGGCGTGTGGGAAAAAACGCTACCGTTTCCGGAAAAAACGCAGGAGTGGCCGGAGAAACGGAGGAGTGTCTGGGCGAACGCTGGGTGTGTTTGTGACGTCAAACCAGGAACGCCAAGCACTGAACTGATCGCAGATGCCGAGTAAGTCTGGAGCTACTCAGAAACTGCTACGAGGTGTGTAATCGCAATATTGCGAATACATCGTACGCAATTTTAAGATGCTAAGATTCACTCCCAGTGAATGTTGCACTTTCTATTTATTTGGCACCCACTATTAGACACCTTGTCTTATATATCTATAGAGAGAGAGATAGAGAGAGAGAGAGAAGACAAGGTGTCCGGCTCACTCTTCAATAGCGCGTGCTGCATCGGGTGCCCGCATACAAATTTCACAACATGTCCAAATAAGCAGCACTCCTGGCATCTACACTTATGTTACCTGATGAAAGTGCCCCGCTATTAAAGGGCACTGAAACGTTGCCAGTTTGAATTGTTCCTATGGGGGTCATTCCGACCTGATCGCATGCTGCCGTTTCTCGCAGCGCAATGATCAGGTCACTACTGCGCATGCGTATGCACCGCAATGCGCAGGCACGTCGTACGGGTACAAAGCGGATCGGTGCTGGGCGATGGATTTAATGAAGAATCCATTTGCACAGCCGATCGCAAGGAGATTTACAGGAAGAAGGCGTTTGTGGGTGGAATTGACTGTTTTCTGGGAGTGTTTGGAAAAACTCAGGCGTGTCCAAGCGTTTGCAGGGCGGGTGTCTGATGTCAATTCCGGGACCAGACAGGCTGAAGTGATCGCAACGGCTGAGTAAGTTCTGACCTACTCAGATACTGCACAAAACTTTTTTGTAGTACTTGGCTGCACAAGCGATCGCACGCTTGCAAAGCAAAAATACACTTCCCTACAGGCGGCAACTATCTGATCGCAGCACTGCAAAAAATAGCTAGCGAGCGATCAACTCGGAATGACCCCCAATAAGTGTATTTTATTCAAGACACCAGGAGTGCTGTTTAGAATAATACAACAGAATGGACTCCGATTTAGTTTGTTCCCCCCCCCCCCAAGTGTAACATTAACAGTGGGGCACCAAAACATACCCATGCTCCAGGCACCATGGCACCTAGCTACACCTCTGCCTAGGAGCCCGGCCTTATACAACATGCATTTTTGAGGCTGAACCTAGAATCATATCATTACATTATGAATTCAGAGGGAACTAGTGACATTATTGAGGCATGAACAACACTTCCCAGTGAATTCATTGACTAATTACTAATACAGCCCACAAAATAATGACCTCTATTATGATAATGTGGCAGACCGCTTTAAAGATTTTGCAATAATATACCTCTCAAAAAGTGATCTAATCATATAATTTTCTTGTAACATCAGTCATTTTCTTCAATGATTAATAATTAGAAATGGGAACATACGGTAGTGACACAGAATACCTGCATTACTAAAATATTCTCAGCATTTTAAAACTACTGTATAGCAGTGCATGTTATAGTGATGTGTACCGGAAATTTTTCGGGTTTTGTGTTTTGGTTTTGGATTCGGTTCCGCGGCCGTGTTTTGGATTCGGACGCGTTTTGGCAAAACCTCACCGAAATTTTTTTGTCGGATTCGGGTGTGTTTTGGATTCGGATGTTTTTTACAAAAAACCCTAAAAAACAGCTTAAATCATAGAATTTGGGGATCATTTTGATCCCATAGTTTTATTAACCTCAATAACCATAATTTCCACTCATTTCCAGTCTATTCTGAACACCTCACACCTAACAATAATAAGAATTTACTTACCGATAATTCTATTTCTCATAGTCCGTAGTGGATGCTGGGCACTCCGAAAGGACCATGGGGAATAGCGGCTCCGCAGGAGACTGGGCACAAAAGTAAAAGCTTTAGGACTACCTGGTGTGCACTGGCTCCTCCCCCTATGACCCTCCTCCAAGCCTCAGTTATGATACTGTGCCCGGATGAGCGTACACAATAAGAAAGGATTTTGAATCCCGGGTAAGACTCATACCAGCCACACCAATCACACCGTACAACTTGTGATCTGAACCCAGTTAACAGCATGTAACAGAGGAGCCTCTGAAAAGATGGCTCACAACAATAATAACCCGATTTTTGTAACAATAACTATGTACAAGTATTGCAGACAATCCGCACTTGGGATGGGCGCCCAGCATCCACTACGGACTATGAGAAATAGAATTATCGGTAAGTAAATTCTTATTTTCTCTGACGTCCTAGTGGATGCTGGGAACTCCGAAAGGACCATGGGGATTATACCAAAGCTCCCAAACGGGCGGGAGAGTGCGGATGACTCTGCAGCACCGAATGAGAGAACTCCAGGTCCTCCTCAGCCAGGGTATCAAATTTGTAGAATTTAGCAAACGTGTTTGCCCCTGACCAAGTAGCTGCTCGGCAAAGTTGTAAAGCCGAGACCCCTCGGGCAGCCGCCCAAGATGAGCCCACTTTCCGTGTGGAATGGGCTTTTACAGATTTTGGCTGTGGCAGGCCTGCCACAGAATGTGCAAGCTGAATTGTACTACAAATCCAACGAGCAATAGTCTGCTTAGAAGCAGGAGCACCCAGCTTGTTGGGTGCATACAGGATAAACAGCGAGTCAGATTTTCTGACTCCAGCCGTCCTGGAAACATATATTTTCAGGGCCCTGACTACGTCCAGCAACTTGGAATCCTCCAAGTCCCTAGTAGCTGCAGGTACCACAATAGGCTGGTTTAAGTGAAACGCTGAAACCACCTTAGGGAGAAATTGAGGACGAGTCCTCAATTCTGCCCTGTCCGTATGAAAAATTAGGTAAGGGCTTTTATAGGATAAAGCCGCCAATTCTGAGACACGCCTGGCTGAAGCCAGGGCTAACAGCATTACCACTTTCCATGTGAGATATTTTAAGTCCACAGTGGTGAGTGGTTCAAACCAATGTGATTTTAGGAACCCCAAAACTACATTGAGATCCCAAGGTGCCACTAGAGGCACAAAAGGAGGCTGTATATGCAGTACCCCCTTGACAAACGTCTGAACTTCAGGAACTGAAGCTAGTTCTTTCTGGAAGAATATCGACAGGGCCGAAAGTTGAACCTTAATGGACCCGAATTTTAGGCCCATAGACAGTCCTGTTTGCAGGAAATGCAGGAAACGACCCAGTTGAAATTCCTCTGTAGGGGCCTTCCTGGCCTCACACCACGCAACATATTTACGCCAAATACGGTGATAATGTTGCACAGTTACATCCTTCCTGGCTTTGATCAGGGTAGGGATGACTTCATCCGGAATGCCTTTTTCCTTCAGGATCCGGCGTTCAACCGCCATGCCGTCAAACGCAGCCGCGGTAAGTCTTGGAACAGACAGGGACCCTGCTGGAGCAGGTCCTTTCTTAGAGGTAGAGGCCACGGGTCCTCCGTGAGCATCTCTTGAAGTTCCGGGTACCAAGTCCTTCTTGGCCAATCCGGAGCCACGAGTATAGTCCTTACTCCTCTCCTTCTTATGATTCTCAGTACCTTGGGTATGAGAGGCAGAGGAGGGAACACATACACTGACTGGTACACCCACGGTGTTACCAGAGCGTCCACAGCTATTGCCTGAGGGTCCCTTGACCTGGCGCAATATCTGTCCAGTTTTTTGTTGAGGCGGGACGCCATCATGTCCACCTTTGGTTTTTCCCAACGGTTCACAATCATGTGGAAGACTTCTGGGTGAAGTCCCCACTCCCCCGGGTGGAGGTCGTGTCTGCTGAGGAAGTCTGCTTCCCAGTTGTCCACTCCCGGAATGAACACTGCTGACAGTGCTATCACATGATTTTCCGCCCAGCGAAGAATCCTTGCAACTTCCGTCATTGCCCTCCTGCTTCTTGTGCCGCCCTGTCTGTTTACGTGGGCGACTGCCGTGATGTTGTCCGACTGGATCAACACCGGATGACCCTGAAGCAGAGGCCTTGCCTGACTTAGGGCATTGTAAATGGCCCTTAGTTCCAGGATATTTATGTGAAGTGACGTTTCCATGCTTGACCACAAGCCCTGGAAATTTTTTCCCTGTGTGACTGCTCCCCAGCCTCTCAGGCTGGCATCCGTGGTCACCAGGACCCAGTCCTGAATGCCGAATCTGCGGCCCTCTAGAAGATGAGCACTCTGCAACCACCACAGGAGAGACACCCTTGTCCTTGGAGACAGGGTTATCCGCTGATGCATTTGAAGATGCGATCCGGACCATTTGTCCAGCAGATCCCACTGAAAAGTTCTTGCGTGGAATCTGCCGAATGGAATCGCTTCGTAAGAAGCCACCATTTTTCCCAGGACCCTTGTGCACTGACACTTGGCCTGGTTTTAGGAGGTTCCTGACTAGGTCGGATAACTCCCTGGCTTTCTCCTCCGGGAGAAACACCTTTTTCTGGACTGTGTCCAGAATCATCCCTAGGAACAGCAGACGTGTCGTCGGAATCAGCTGCGATTTTGGAATATTTAGAATCCACCCGTGCTGTCGTAGTACTACTTGAGATAGTGCTACTCCGACCTCTAACTGTTCTCTGGACCTTGCCCTTATCAGGAGATCGTCCAAGTAAGGGATAATTAAGACGCCTTTTCTTCGAAGAAGAATCATCATTTCGGCCATTACCTTGGTAAAGACCCGGGGTGCCGTGGACAATCCAAACGGCAGCGTCTGAAACTGATAGTGACAGTTCTGTACCACAAACCTGAGGTACCCTTGGTGAGAAGGGCAAATTGGGACATGGAGGTAAGCATCCTTGATGTCCAGAGACACCATATAGTCCCCTTCTTCCAGGTTCGCTATCACTGCTCTGAGTGACTCCATCTTGAATTTGAACCTTTGTATGTAAGTGTTCAAGGATTTCAGATTTAAAATAGGTCTCACCGAGCCGTCCGGCTTCGGTACCACAAACAGCGTGGAATAATACCCATTTCCCTGTTGTAGGAGGGGTACCTTGATTATCACCTGCTGGGAATACAGCTTGTGAATGGCTTCCAATACCGCCTCCCTGTCGGAGGGAGACGTTGGTAAAGCAGACTTCAGGAACCGGCGAGGGGGAGACGTCTCGAATTCCAATTTGTACCCCTGAGATACTACCTGCAGGATCCAGGGGTCCACTTGCGAGTGAGCCCACTGCGCGCTGAAATTCTTGAGACGGGCCCCCACTGTGCCTGAGTCCGCTTGTAAGGCCCCAGCGTCATGCTGAGGACTTGGCAGAAGCGGGGGAGGGCTTCTGTTCCTGGGAAGAGGCTGCCTGCTGCAGTCTTTTTCCCCTTCCTCTGCCCCGGGGCAGATATGAGTGGCCTTTTGCCCGCTTGCCCTTATGGGGACGAAAGGACTGAGCCTGAAAAGACGGTGTCTTTTTCTGCTGAGAGGTGACCTGGGGTAAAAAGGTGGATTTCCCAGCCGTTGCCGTGGCCACCAGGTCCGATAGACCGACCCCAAATAACTCCTCCCCTTTATACGGCAATACTTCCATATGCCGTTTGGAATCCGCATCACCTGACCACTGTCGCGTCCATAACCCTCTTCTGGCAGAAATGGACAGCGCACTTACTCTTGGTGCCAGAGTGCAAATATCCCTCTGTGCATCTCGCATATATAGAAATGCATCCTTTAAATGCTCTATAGTCAATAATATACTGTCCCTGTCCAGGGTATCAATATTTTCAGTCAGGGAATCCGACCAAGCCACCCCAGCACTGCACATCCAGGCTGAGGCGATTGCTGGTCGCAGTATAACACCAGTATGTGTGTATATACTTTTTAGGATATTTTCCAGCTTCCTATCAGCTGGTTCCTTGAGGGCGGCCGTATCAGGAGACAGTAACGCCACTTGTTTTGATAAGCATGTGAGCACCTTATCTACCCTAGGGGGTGTTTCCCAACGCGCCCTAACCTCTGGCGGGAAAGGGTATAATGCCAATAATTTTTTAGAAATTAGCAGTTTTTTATCGGGGGAAACCCACGCTTCATCACACACCTCATTTAATTCATCTGATTCAGGAAAAACTACGGGTAGTTTTTTCACAACCCACATAATACCCTTTTTTGTGGTACTTGTAGTATCAGAAATGTTCAAAACCTCCTTCATTGCCGTGATCATGTAACGTGTGGCCCTACTGGAAAATACGTTTGTTTCCTCACCGTCGACACTGGAGTCAGTGTCCGTGTCTGGGTCTGTGTCGACCATCTGAGGTAACGGGCGCTTTAGAGCCCCTGACGGTGTTTGAGACGCCTGTACAGGTAATAACTGATTTGCCGGCTGTCTCATGTCGTCAACAGTTTTTTGTAAAGTGCTGACACTATCACGTAATTCCTTCCATAAGACCATCCAGTCAGGTGTCGACTCCCTAGGGGGTGACATCACTATTACAGGCAATTGCTCCGCCTCCATACCATTTTCCTCCTCATACATGTCGACACAACGTACCGACACACAGCACACACACAGGGAATGCTCTGATAGAGGACAGGACCCCACTATCCCTTTGGGGAGACAGAGGGAGAGTTTGCCAGCACACACCAGAGCGCTATATATATACAGGGATAACCTTATATAAGTGTTTTTCCCTTATATAGCTGCTGTATAGATTTATCTGCCAAATTAGTGCCCCCCCTCTCTTGTTTTACCCTATTTCTGTAGTGCAGGACTGCAGGAGAGAGTCAGGGAGCTTCCCTCCAACGGAGCTGTGAGGGAAAATAGCGCCAGTGTGCTGAGGAGATAGGCTCCGCCCCCTTCTCGGCGGCCTTTCTCCCGCTTTTTTAAGGAAAAATTGGCAGGGGTTAAATGCATCCATATAGCCCAGGAGCTATATGTGATGTATTTTTTGCCATTTAAGGTGTTTTTATTGCGTCTCAGGGCGCCCCCCCCCCCAGCGCCCTGCACCCTCAGTGACCGGAGTGTGAAGTGTGCTGAGAGCAATGGCGCACAGCTGCGGTGCTGTGCGCTACCTTATTGAAGACAGGACGTCTTCTGACGCCGATTTTCCGGATCTCTTCAGTCTTCTGGCTCTGTAAGGGGGCCGGCGGCGCGGCTCTGGGACCCATCCATGGCTGGGCCTGTGATCGTCCCTCTGGAGCTAATGTCCAGTAGCCTAAGAAGCCCAATCCACTCTGCACGCAGGTGAGTTCGCTTCTTCTCCCCTTAGTCCCTCGGTGCAGTGAACCTGTTGCCAGCAGGATTCACTGAAAATAAAAAACCTATACTTAAACTTTTTCACTAAGCAGCTCACGAGAGCCACCTAGTGTGCACCCTTCTCGTTCGGGCACAAAAATCTAACTGAGGCTTGGAGGAGGGTCATAGGGGGAGGAGCCAGTGCACACCAGGTAGTCCTAAAGCTTTTACTTTTGTGCCCAGTCTCCTGCGGAGCCGCTATTCCCCATGGTCCTTTCGAAGTGCCCAGCATCCACTAGGACGTCAGAGAAATTATTTTTAGTCCTAAAATTTGCACCGAGGTCGCTGGATGGCTAAGCTAAGCGACATAAGTGGCCCACACAAACACCTTGCCCATCTAGGAGTGGCACTGCAGTGTCAAGCAGGATGGCACTTCAAAAAAATTGTCCCCAAACAGCACATGATGCAAAGAAAAAAAGAGGCGCACCAAGGTCGCTGTGTGACTAAGCTAAGCGACACAAGTGGCCGACACAAACACCTGGCCCATCTAGGAGTGGCATTGCAGTGTCAGGCAGGATGGCACTTCAAAAAAATTGTCCCCAAACGGCACATGATGCAAAGAAAAATGACAGAAAAAAGAGGTGCAAGATGGAATTGTCCTTGGGCCCTCCCACCCACCCTTATGTTGTATAAACAGGACATGCACTCTTTAATGAACCCATCATTTCAGCGACAGGGTCTGCCACACGACTGTGACTGAAATGACTGGTTGGTTTGGGCCCCCACCAAAAAAAGAAGCAATCAATCTCTCCTTGCACAAACTGGCTCTACAGAGGCAAGATGTCCACCTCATCATCATCCTCCGATTCCTCACCCCTTTCACTGTGTACATCCCCCTCCTCACAGATTATTAATTCGTCCCCACTGGAATCCACCTTCTCAGGTCCCTGTGTACTTTGTGGAGGCAATTGCTGCTGGTGAATGTCTCCACGGAGGAATTGATTATAATTCATTTTGATGAACATCATCTTCTCCACATTTTCTGGAAGTAACCTCGTACGCCGATTGCTGACAAGGTGAGCGGCGGCACTAAACACTCTTTCGGAGTACACACTGGAGGGAGGGCAACTTAGGTAGAATAAAGCCAGTTTGTGCAAGGGCCTCCAAATTGCCTCTTTTTCCTGCCAGTATAAGTACGGACTGTCTGACGTGCCTACTTGGATGCGGTCACTCATTTAATCCTCCACCATTCTTTCAATGGTGAGAGAATCATATGCAGTGACAGTAGACGACATGTCAGTAATCGTTGGCAGGTCCTTCAGTCCGGACCAGATGTCAGCACTCGCTCCAGACTGCCCTGCATCACCGCCAGCAGGTGGGCTCGGAATTCTTAGCCTTTTCCTCGCACCCCCAGTTGCGGGAGAATGTGAAGGAGGAGATGTTGACGGGTCACGTTCCGCTTGACTTGACAATTTTCTCACCAGCAGGTCTTTGAACCTCTGCAGACTTGTATCTGCCGGAAAGAGAGATACAACGTAGGTTTTAAATCTAGGATCGAGCACGGTGGCCAAAATGTAGTGCTCTGATTTCAACAGATTGATCACCCGTGAATCCTGGTTAAGCGAATTTAGGGCTCCATCCACATGTCCCACATGCCTAGCGGAATCGCTCTGTTTTAGCTCCTCCTTCAATGTCTCCAGCTTCTTCTGCAAAAGCCTGATGAGGGGAATGACCTGACTCAGGCTGGCAGTGTCTGAACTGACTTCACGTGTGGCAAGTTCAAAGGGTTGCAGAACCTTGCACAACGTTGAAATCATTCTCCACTGCGCTTGAGTCAGGTGCATTCCCCCTCCTTTGCCTATATCGTGGGCAGATGTATAGGCTTGAATGGCCTTTTGCTGCTCCTCCATCCTCTGAAGCATATAGAGGGTTGATACGCGGTGGCTGAATGCCGAAAGTGGCCCGCAATTCTTTGGGCCACCGACAGCATCTCTTGCACGCCCCTGTCGTTTTTTAAATAATTCTGCACCACCAAATTCAATGTATGTGCAAAACATGGGACGTGCTGGAATTTGCCCAGATGTAATGCACGCACAATATTGCTGGCGTTGTCCAATGTCACAAATCCCCAGGAGAGTCCAATTGGGGTAAGCCATTCTGCGATGATCTTCCTCAGTTGCCGTAAGAGGTTGTCAGCTGTGTGCCTATTCTGGAAAGCGGTGATACAAAGCGTAGCCTGCCTAGGAACGAGTTGGCGTTTGCGAGATGCTGCTACTGGTGTCGCTGCTGCTGTTCTTGCTGCGGGAGGCAATACATCTACCCAGTGGGCTGTCACAGTCATATAGTCCTGAGTCTGCCCTGCTCCACTTGTCCACATGTCCGTGGTTAAGTGGACATTGCGTACAACTGCATTTTTTAGGACACTGGTGAGTCTTTTTCTGAGGTCTGTGTACATTTTCGGTATCGCCTGCCTAGAGAAATGGAACCTAGATGGTATTTGGTACCGGGGACACAGTACCTCAATCAAGTCTCTAGTTGGCTCTGAATTAACGGTGGATACCGGAACCATGTTTCTCACCGCCCAGGCTGCCAAGGCCTGAGTTATCTGCTTTGCAGCAGGATGACTGCTGTGATATATCATCTTCCTCGCAAAGGACTGTTGGACAGTCAATTGCTTACTGGAAGTAGTACAAGTGGTCTTCCGACTTCCCCTCTGGGATGACGATCGACTCCCAGCAGCAACAACAGCAGCGCCAGCAGCAGTAGGCGTTACACTCAAGGATGCATCGGAGGAATCCCAGGCAGGAGAGGACTCGTCAGACTTGCCAGTGACATGGCCTGCAGGACTATTGGCTTTCCTGGGTAAGGAGGAAATTGACACTGAGGGAGTTGGTGGTGTGGTTTGCAGGAGCTTGGTTACAAGAGGAAGGGATTTAGTGGTCAGTGGACTGCTTCCGCTGTCACCCAAAGTTTTTGAACTTGTCACTGACTTATGATGAATGCGCTGCAGGTGACGTATAAGGGAGGATGTTCCGAGGTGGTTAACGTCCTTACCCCTACTTATTACAGCTTGACAAAGGCAACACACGGCTTGACACCTGTTGTCCGCATTTGTGTTGAAATAATTCCACACCGAAGAGGTGATTTTTTTTGTATTTTGACCAGGCATGTCAATGGCCATATTCGTCCCACGGACAACAGGTGTCTTGACTTAAACAAGCCACCTCACCATCAGAATCCTCCTTGTCAATTTCCTCCCCAGCGCCAGCAACACCCATATCCTCATCCTGGTGTACTTCAACAGTGACATCTTCAATTTGACTATCAGGAACTGGACTGCGGGTGCTCCTTCCAGCACTTGCAGGGGGCGTGCAAATGGTGGAAGGCGCAAGCTCTTCCCGTCCAGTGTTGGGAAGGTCAGGCATCGCAACCGACACAATTGGACTCTCCTTGGGTATTTGTGATTTAGAAGAACGCACAGTTCTTTGCTGTGCTTTTGCCAGCTTAAGTCTTTTCATTTTTCTAGCGAGAGGATGAGTGCTTCCATCCTCATGTGAATCTGAACCACTAGCCATGAACATAGGCCAGGGCCTCAGCCGTTCCTTGCCACTCCGTGTCGTAAATGGCATATTGGCAAGTTTACGCTTCTCATCAGACGCTTTCAATTTTGATTTTTGGGTCATTTTACTGAACTTTTGTTTTTTGGATTTTACATGCTCTCTACTATGACATTGGGCATCGGCCTTGGCAGACGACGTTGATGGCATTTCATCGTCTCGGCCATGACTAGTGGCAGCAGCTTCAGCACGAGGTGGAAGTGGATCTTGATCTTTCCCTATTTTAACCTCCACATTTTTGTTCTCCATTTTTTAATGTGTGGAATTATATGCCAGTATCAATAGCAATGGCCTACTACTATTTTTACTGCGCACAACTGAAATGCACCACAGGTATGGATGGATAGTATACTTGACGACACAGAGGTAGGTACAGCAGTGGCCTTCCGTACCGTACTGCTATATATAGTATACTGGTGGTCACTGTGTCAGCAAACTGCAAAACTAAAATGCACCACAGGTATAGAATGTAGATGGATAGTATACTTAATGAATGACGACACAGAGGTAGGTAGAGCAGTGGCCTTCCGTACTGCTATATATAGTATTCTGGTGGTCACTGTATCAGCAAACTGCAAAACTAAAATGCACCACAGGTATAGAATGTAGATGGATAGTATACTTAATGAATGACGACACAGAGGTAGGTACAGCAGTGGCCTTCCGTACCGTACTGCTATATATAGTATACTGGTGGTCACTGTGTCAGCAAACTGCAAAACTAAAATGCACCACAGGTATAGAATGTAGATGGATAGTATACTTAATGAATGACGACACAGAGGTAGGTACAGCAGTGGCCTTCCGTACTGCTATATATAGTATACTGGTGGTCACTGTATCAGCAAACTGCAAAACTAAAATGCACCACAGGTATAGAATGTAGATGGATAGTATACTTAATGAATGACGACACAGAGGTAGGTACAGCAGTGGCCTTCCGTACCGTACTGCTATATATAGTATACTGGTGGTCACTGTGTCAGCAAACTGCAAAACTAAAATGCGCCACAGGTATAGAATGTAGATGGATAGTATACTTAATGAATGACGACACAGAGGTAGGTACAGCAGTGGCCTTCCGTACTGCTATGTATAGTATACTGGTGGTCACTGTATCAGCAAACTGCAAAACTAAAATGCACCACAGGTATAGAATGTAGATGGATAGTATACTTAATGAATGACGACACAGAGGTAGGTACAGCAGTGGCCTTCCGTACCGTACTGCTATATATAGTATACTGGTGGTCACTGTGTCAGCAAACTGCAAAACTAAAATGCACCACAGGTATAGAATGTAGATTGATAGTATACTTAATGAATGACGACACAGAGGTAGGTACAGCAGTGGCCTTCCATACTGCTATATATAGTATACTGGTGGTCACTGTGTCAGAAAACTGCAAAACTAAAATGCACCACAGGTATAGAATGTAGATGGATAGTATACTTAATGAATGACGACACAGAGGTAGGTACAGCAGTGGCCTTCCGTACCGTACTGCTATATATAGTATACTGGTGGTCACTGTGTCAGCAAACTGCAAAACTAAAATGCACCACAGCTATAGAATGTAGATGGATAGTATACTTAATGAATGACGACACAGAGGTAGGTACAGCAGTGGCATTCCGTACTGCTATATATAGTATACTGGTGGTCACTGTGTCAGCAAACTGCAAAACTAAAATGCACCACAGGTATAGAATGTAGATGGATAGTATACTTAATGACGACACAGAGGTAGGTACAGCAGTGGCCTACTGTACCGTAATGCTATATATTATATACTGGTGGTCACTGGTCAGCAAAACTCTGCACTGTACTCCTCCTATATAATATTATACTGGTGGTCCCCAGTCCCCACAATAAAGCAGCACACTGAGCACAGATATGGAGTGTTTTTCAGGCAGACAACGTATACTGGTGGTCACTGTCAGCAAAACTCTGCACTGTACTCCTGCTATATAATACAGCTGCTCCCCAGTCCCCACAATTAAGCAGTGTGAGCACAGATATATGCAGCACACTGTGAGCACAAATATGGAGCGTTTTTTTCAGGCAGAGAATGGATAACTGGTGGTCACTGATCAGCAAAACTCTGCACTGTACTCCTCCTATATACAGCTGCTCCCCAGCCCTCCCCACAATTAAGCAATAGTGCACAGCACAATCAAGTTCAACAATAACGGAGAGGACGCCAGCCACGTCCTCTCCCTAATATTTCCAATGCACGAGTGAAAATGGCGGCGACGCGCGGCTGCTTATATAGAATCCGAATCTTGCGAGAATCCGACAGCGGGATGATGACGTTCGGGCGCGCTCGGTTTACCCGAGCCATACGGGAGAATCCGAGTATGGCTCGGACCCGTGTAAAAAGGTTGAAGTTCGGGGGGGTTCGGTTTCCGAGAAACCGAACCCGCTCATCACTAGTTATAAGGTGCCTAAAAGTTGAACACTGATACAGCAACGTGATTTTTCTGAATCTGTTTACATGAATCAGCGCAACAACCTCTAGGGGGTTGCATCACTACAGCTTGGAATCTTAATCTACTCATGCTGAATAGCTTTTTATGATGTACTGTATTTCAATGTTGTTTCCAGCGCTTAGGTAGGACGCCCCCTGGTGGGTAGGGAAAGATTGTGCGTGACTGCCAAAATGTGTTCACTTTTTCATGCAATTTCACAGGCAAACAGAGGGGGGGATTTACGAAAGCTCTGAGAAAGATAAAGTGGAGATACATAAAGTGGTCTATTCATGAAGCAGTGTAAAGAGTGGAGAAGTCAGCCTGTGGAGAAGTTGCCCATGGCAACCAATCAGCTGCTCCATAAAACTGTATAGCATGCAAATTATAAATGTTACTTCAATGCTGATTGGTTGCCATGGGCAAATTCTCCACTGGTTCACTTCTCCACACTTTTCCCTGCTTCATGAATAGACCCCACAGTACCAACCAATCACCTCCTGTCATTATTCAAATATAACAGAAGCTGATTGGTAGGAATTTTGGGGTCTATTTACTAAGCCTTGAACAGAGATAAAGTGGACGGAGAGAAAATCACAGCTAACTGCTATGTTACAGGCTGTGTTTGAAAAATGACATTTAGGAGCTGGTTGGCTGGTACTTTATCTCCATTCACTTTATCTCTATCTAAAGCTTAGTAAATAGACCCCCAAATCTCTCTCCAAGATTTGATACATCTCCCCCAAAAAGTTTTAAACACAATGCATACATATGTATACATACTATGTATACATATTGTGGTGAGAGGTGGATATGAGGTGCTGTTAATAAAGTTTGAGACAGTCTGGAACCTTTTTTCTCTGTGAAACAGGAGACAGGAGATCTTAATACCGATGTAAGTAGCATGTATTATACAGTAATTGTGATCTCAACTGTACCAAAGGGTTATGAATAGGCCAATCATAATAACATCATAGGTATGGACTCAGAGGTTTGTTATATATCTTATTACAGGATAATTATAGGTTCTATTTATAAAGGTACTAGCTGGAGTACCCAGCGTTGCCCGGGATTTTAAGAATGTCTGTTTACAAAAATGAATTTGAATATTAAACACACAGTATAAATAACATTGTAGATAGCTGAATACCCGTGATTCGCTATGGGATGAGGATGGGAAATGAGAATGATAGTTGTTCGCTAATTTACATTGGTTGGAGATCTAGTATATAGGCATATCTTGCTTCCCTGACGCCTGACGCACTTTGTGTAGTGGCTGGACCCTTTTTTGGTCCCCCAAGGGACCCTGTTCTTCCCACTATACAACTCTCAGTCTGTGGCTTCCTGCTGCCTCCATTCCCCTCCTCACATCATGTCACTGCCCCTATGAAATTATTGTTTTTTTAGAGTTTCTTATATAGCACAGCACTTCATGTATCTCCTGATATACTCTGTGCTGCTGGGGGGCCGTGCTACTTCCACTATATAACTCTCAGTGTGTGGGTTTGTGCTACCTGCATTCCCCTTCACACATCATGTCACTGGCCCTGTCACATGCAGCCCTGTCATCACTGACATATCATGCAGGTCCTGATATACTCTGTGCTGCTGGCCCACACCTAGGGGTGCTAGTGGTGTGTTACCTCCACAGAGGTATGTTACCCATCACCGAAGAGGTGATTTTTTTTGTAATTTGACCA
Source organism: Pseudophryne corroboree (assembly GCF_028390025.1). Lineage (NCBI taxonomy): Eukaryota > Metazoa > Chordata > Amphibia > Anura > Myobatrachidae > Pseudophryne > Pseudophryne corroboree. The sequence goes on from NC_086446.1 coordinate 119,773,702, forward strand.
GGCATGTCAATGGCCATATTCATCCCACGGACAACAGGTGTCTCCCCGGATGCCTGACTTAAACAAACCACCTCACCATCAGAATACTCCTTGTCAATTTCCTCCTCAGCGCCAGCAACACCCATATCTTCATCCTGGTGTACTTCAACACTGAAATCTTTAATTTGACAATCAGGAACTGGACTGTGGGTGCTCCTTCCAGCACTTCCAGAGGGCGTGAAAATGGTGGAAGGAGCCACCTCTTCCCGTCCAGTGTTGGGAAGTTCAGGCATCGCAACCAACACAATTGGACTCTCCTTGGGGATTTGTGATTTAGAAGAACGCACAGTTCTTTGCTGTGCTTCTGCCATCTTGACTCTCTTCAGTTTTCTAGCGAGAGGATGAGTGCTTCCATCCTCATGTGAAGCTGACCCACTAGTCATGAGGAACATAGGAGAGGGCCTCAGCCGATTCTTGCCACTCCGTGTCGTAAATGGCATATTGGCAAGTTTACGCTTCTCCTCAGACGCTTTTAATTTAGATTTTTTGGGTCATTTTACTGAACTTTAGTTTTTTGGATTTTACATGCTCTCTACTATGACATTGGGCATCGGCATTGGCAGACGACGTTGATGGCATTGAATTGTCTCTGCCATGACTAGTGGCAGCAGCTTCAGCACTAGGTGGAAGTGGATCTTAATCTTTCCCTATTTCACCCTCCACATTTTTGTTCTCCATTTTTTAATGTGTGGAATTATATACCAGTAATATTATTATATCAATAGCAATGGCCTACTGTACTGTACAACTATATACTGTTGGACACCAAAGTGCTGCACTGTACTACTATATATACTGCTCACAAAAATGCAGCACAGATATGGAATGGATACTTGCAGTGACACAGAGCTGCAAGATACAGCAATGGCCTACTGTACTGTATAACTATATACTGTTGGACACCAAAATGCTGTACTGTACTACTATATATACTGCTCACAAAAATGCAGCACAGATATGGAATGGATACTTGCAATGACACAGCTGCAAGATACAGCAATGGCCTACTGTACTGTACAACTATATACTGTTGGACACCAAAATGCTGTACTGTACTACTATATATACTGCTCACAAAAATGCAGCACAGATATGGAATGGATACTTGCAGTGACACGGAACTGCAAGATACAACAATGGCCTACTGTACTGTACAACTATATACTGTTGGTCACCAAAATGATGCACTGTACTACTATATATACTGCTCACAACAATGCAACACAGATATGGAATGGATACTTGCAGTGACACAGAGCTGCAAGATACAGCAACGGCCTACTGTACTGTACTGTACAACTATATACTGTTGGTCACCAAAATGCTGCAATGTAATACTATATATACTGCTCACAAAAATGTAGCACAGATATGGAATGGATACTTGCAGTGACACAGAGCTGCAAGATACAGCAATGGACTACTGTACTGTACAACTATATACTGTTGGTCACAGAGCCGGCCCTAACCAATATGATGCCCTAGGCAAGATTTTGGCTGGTGCCCCCTAGCACCGCCTCTAGTTCTGCAGGACATGCCTGGCATGAGTCAGCTGGCAGCTCTGCTAATGTTGGGGTGCCTTTTGTTTATGAAAATTCATCTTATTTGCATTACTATGTGGCTCGGATGCACAAGCAGCTTTTGCTGATTAAAATGATATGCAGCATGCCTATATTCTGTGTGCGACTGCGGCTGTATCTGCATATGAAATGCTACATTACAGTGATTTCCACAGAATATAGGCATGCCGCATATCATTTTAATCAGCAGAAGCTGCTGGTGCCCCTTAGCATACTAAATGCCCTAGGCATTTGCCTAGTGTGCCTATGCCTAGGGCCGGCTCTGGTTGGTCACCAAAATGCTGCAATGTACTACTATATATACAGCTCACAAAAATGCAGCACAGATATGGAATGGATACTTGCAGTGACACTGAGCTGCAAGATACAGCAATGGCCTACTGTACTGTACAACTATATACTGTTGCTCACCAAAATGCTGCACTGTAATACTATATATACTGCTCACAAAAATGCAGCACAGATATGGAATGGATACTTGCAGTGACACGGAACTGCAATATACAGCAATGGCCTACTGTACTGTACAACTATATACTGTTGGTCACCAAAATGCTGCACTGTACTACTATATATACTGCTCACAAAAATGCAGCACAGATATGGAATGGATACTTGCAGTGACACGGAGCTGCAAGATACAGCAATGGCTTACTGTACTGTACAACTATATACTGTTGGTCACCAAAATGCTGCACTGTACTACTATATATACTGCTCACAAAAATGCAGCACAGATATGGAATGGATACTTGCAGTGACACGGAGCTGCAAGATACAGCAATGGCCTACTGTACTGTACAACTATATACTGTTGGTCACCAAAATGCTGCCCTATACTACTATATACTGCTCACAAAAATGCAGCACAGATATGGAATGGATACTTGCAGTGACACAGAGCTGCAAGATACAGCAATGGCCTACTGTACTGTACAGCTGTATACTGTTGGTCACCAAATGCAGCACACTGAGCACAGATATTTGCAGCACACTGAGCACAGATATCGAGCTTTTCAGGCAGAGAACGTAGATATTTGCAGCACACTGAGCACAGATATTTGCAGCACACTGAGCACAGATATGGAGCTTTTCAGGCAGAGAACGTAGATATTTTCAGCACACTGAGCACAGATATTTGCAGCACACTGAGCACAGATATTTGCAGCACACTGAGCACATATATGGAGCTTTTCAGGCAGAGAACGTAGCCACGTACTCTCCGTTCAATCTCCAATGCACAAGTGAAAATGGCGGCTACGCGCGGCTCTTTATATAGAATACGAATCTCGCGAGAATCCGACAGCGGGATGATGACGTTCGGCCGCGTTTGGGTTAACCGAACAAGGCGGGAAGATCCGAGGCTGCCTCGGACCCTTGTAAAATAGGTGAAGTTCAGAGGGGTTTGGATCTCGACGAACCGAACCCGCTCATCTCTATGTAAAATGAGATGAAAGTCAGTCAGCCACAGAACCAGGTTTAAAGCATGGTTGATGACTATCTAGCTGTTCCCCTCCGGTAGAGGGCTGCCAGGTCAGCACAGCAGGGGGCAGAGGTGCCGAGAGGGAAGGGGAGCGGGTACTAATTAACCAGGCCCAGATTTGCTGGAGGGTAGGGTTACTTACCACCTCATCCCTTGTGGGTCCCTCCTACACAGCCGACACCATCTTCCAAGTAACATCTTTGGATAGATGGCACCGCAGATTGAAAGCAAAGGCTCTGCCAATGTGCCAGAGTATTTTCTCTCTAGTTCTCATGTGCCATCTTCGCAAATATCACTGGGAAGATGGTGCTGGCCAAGGAGGAGAAACCCCCTTACTCCGGCTCGTACTGGCCCACAGGGGTAGAGGAGAAACCACTGGTGGGCCCCCCTTCCTAGGGGCCCACCTCCTGTTCTAAGGATCAGGTCCAGACTGTGCACTTGAATTATACATTATACATATCTTACCTTATACTGGACTATGGTGTATTTTCTACAGTGCATTGCTGTTATTAATCTGCTACATTATCATGCATGCAGCAGCTGAATTTACTGTATATATTTATGAAGGGGACCAAAACATTGCACTCTCTAATGGTTAATCAAACCTATGAGGTGGCAGGCCACACCCACTCTGCAGACTGGCCACACCCCTAACATGGGTCCCTACCACTGCATTTCCCCAGTGGGCCCTACATGCCCCAGTCCGACAATGCCCTTACTGGAGCAAGCCCCACACACTGTATATGAACAGGGGCCCCCTGTGGAGTGCGTGGGCCCACTTTAAGGCCCTGTAATTGATTTTTTCTGAATTATATAAAAAAGTTACATTTGCGAGAGACATGAACACCCCCCCCTTAGCCATGACTCCATTAGTACCCATGCCCAGTGCTGCTTTCTATTGCCATGACGGGGGTGGGCAGTGCGGGTGGTGTGACACTTAATAGGGGGCAGGGCAAGGCATAGGAGGTGATATGGGAGTGAATGGTTTGCAAATGTGTCATTGTGGCCACACACCCTTATATAAAATGCAGCACTGTACAGCGGGAGGCGTGGCTATGATAATGCATTCAATGCAGATCATGTCATCTGGGAGACTTGCCCATTTTTCTGGGAGGCTGGGAGCACCACATAATTTTCGGGAGCCTCCCGGCTGTTCTGGGAGAGTAAGCAAGTATGGTTTAACCACTTGCCTGGCATGGTTGCATCAGATGTGACCACACCAGGCAGTGCTTTATCTGACCTGGTTGCACAGGATGCGATCAGTCAGATAAACTGGGTTAGCAGCGGCAGGGAAGGAAAACTTCCCTCCGCTGCTTTCAGTCCCCCTTCCCCCAGTGTTTGCCGTGCTGCCGATCATTGCTGATCGGTAAGCACGGCAAGATCACCCACCCCCAGCAGCTGCAGACAATGGCAACTGCTGGTAAGTGCAAATCATCGACCCCAAGCCACCCCCAGACCCCCTCTGTGTACCTGGCAGCTGTCCGACTTCTAAAAACTAAAGTCGCGACAGTTGAGATGTTACCGATGTTCCTATGGCTGCAATGTTCCCAATCGATGTTTCAATGTTTGGAAAATTTATTTATTTTATTTTTTAAAATACATATATATTTTTTGCTATTTTTTTTATTAAAATCATTTTAGATAGGGTCAAATTCATGTTCTTCACCTAATTCACTCATAAAAAAACCCCGGCAATTTCTGAGCGGCTTTTGGGGTAAAAACTAGTGATGTGCACCGGACATTTTTCGGGTTTTGTGTTTTGGTTTTGGATTCGGTTCCGCGGCCGTGTTTTGGATTCGGACGCATTTTGGCAAAACCTCCCTGAAAAATTTTTGTCGGATTCGGGTGTGTTTTGGATTCGGGTGTTTTTTTACAAAAACCCCTCAAAAACAGCTTAAATCATAGAATTTGGGGGTCATTTTGATCCCATAGTATTATTAACCTCAATAACCATAATTTCCACTCATTTCCAGTCTATTCTGAACACCTCACAATATTATTTTTAGTCCTAAAATTTGCACCGAGGTCGCTGGATGGCTAAGCTAAGCGACACAAGTGGCCGACACAAACACCTGGCCCATCTAGGAGTGGCACTGCAGTGTCAGGCAGGATGGCACTTCAAAAAAAATAGTCCCCAAACAGCACATGATGCAAAGAAAAAAAGAGGCGCACCAAGGTCGCTGTGTGACTAAGCTAAGCGACACAAGTGGCCAACACAAACACCTGGCCCATCTAGGAGTGGCACTGCAGTTTCAGACAGGATGGCACTTCAAAAAAATAGTCCCCAAACAGCACATGATGCAAAGACATTTTTCGGGTTTTGTGTTTTGGTTTTGGATTCGGTTCCGCGGCCGTGTTTTGGATTCGGACGCGTTTTGGCAAAACCTCTCTGAAAATTTTTTGTCGGATTCGGGTGTGTTTTGGATTCGGGTGTTTTTTTACAAAAACCCCTCAAAAACAGCTTAAATCATAGAATTTGGGGGTCATTTTGATCCCAGAGTATTATTAACCTCAATAACCATAATTTCCACTCATTTCCAGTCTATTCTGAACACCTCACACCTCACAATATTATTTTTAGTCCTAAAATTTGCACCGAGGTCGCTGGATGGCTAAGCTAAGCGACACAAGTGGCCGACACAAACACCTGGCCCATCTAGGAGTGGCACTGCAGTGTCAGGCAGGATGGCACTTCAAAAAAAATAGTCCCCAAACAGCACATGATGCAAAGAAAAAAAGAGGCGCACCAAGGTCGCTGTGTGACTAAGCTAAGCGACACAAGTGGCCGACACAAACACCTGGCCAATCTAGGAGTGGCACTGCAGTGTCAGGCAGGATGGCACTTCAAAAAAATAGTCCCCAAACAGCACATGATGCAAAGAAAAAAAGAGGCGCACCAAGGTCGCTGTGTGACTAAGCTAAGCGACACAAGTGGCCAACACAAACACCTGGCCCATCTAGGAGTGGCACTGCAGTGTCAGACAGGATGGCACTTCAAAAAAATAGTCCCCAAACAGCACATGATGCAAAGAAAAAAAGAGGCGCACCAAGGTCGCTGTGTGACTAAGCTAAGCGAAGCAAGTGGCCGACACAAACACCTGGCCCATCTAGGAGTGGCACTGCAGTGTCAGGCAGGATGGCACTTCAAAAAAATAGTCCCCAAACAGCACATGATGCAAAGAAAAAAAGAGGCGCACCAAGGTCGCTGTGTGACTAAGCTTAGCGACACAAGTGGCCGACACAAACACCTGGCCCATCTAGGAGTGGCACTGCAGTGTCAGGCAGAATGGCACTTCAAAAAAATAGTCCCCAAACAGCACATGATGCAAAGAAAAAAAGAGGCGCACCAAGGTCGCTGTGTGACTAAGCTAAGCGACACAAGTGGCCGACACAAACACCTGGCCCATCTAGGAGTTGCACTGCAGTGTCAGGCAGGATGGCACTTCAAAAAAATAGTCCCCAAACAGCACATGATACAAAGAAAAAAAGAGGCGCACCAAGGTCGCACCACAGGTATAGAATGTAGATGGATAGTATACTTGACGACACAGAGGTAGGTACAGCAGTGGCCTTCCGTACCGTACTGCTATATATACTGGTGGTCACTGTGTCAGCAAACTGCAAAACTAAAATGCACCACAGGTATAGAATCTAGATGGATAGTATACTTGACGACACAGAGGTAGGTACAGCAGTGGCCTACTGTACCGTAATGCTATATATTATATACTGGTGGTCACTGGTCAGCAAAACTCTGCACTGTACTCCTCCTATATATATATTATACTGGTGTTCCCCAGTCCCCACAATAAAGCAGCACACTGAGCACAGATATGGAGTGTTTTTCAGGCAGACAACGTATACTGGTGGTCACTGTCAGCAAAACTCTGCACTGTACTCCTGCTATATAATACAGCTGCTCCCCAGTCCCCACAGTTAAGCAGTGTGAGCACAGATATATGCAGCACACTGAGCACAGATATGGAGTGTTTTTTTCAGGCAGAGAACGGATAAAACTGGAGGTCACTGATCAGCAAAACTCTGCACTGTACTCCTCCTATATTAATATAAAGCTGCTCCCCAGTCCCCACAATGATATAAGCAAGCACAAATATTTGCATCAACAATGAATAAACGGAGAGGACGCCAGCCACGTCCTCTCCCTAACATTTCCAATGCACGAGTGAAAATGGCGGCGACGCGCGGCTGCTTATATAGAATCCGAATCTCGCGAGAATCCGACAGCGGGATGATGACGTTCGGGCGCGCTCGGGTTAACCGAGCCATACGGGAGAATCCGAGTATGGCTCGGACCCGTGTAAAAATTGGTGAAGTTCGAGGGGGTTCGGTTTCCGAGAAACCGAACCTGCTCATCACTAGTAAAAAACCCTCAGTTAAGTGGTTAAAATCATAGTATCGGAAGCCTAAAACGTTGTGTTGTTAGTCGCACAGGTAAGCTTATATCAAGAGCGTACCCCCTATTTATCTCACGTGACTTGTTATATTAGACGTAAAGAGATGGGGGTGCTACCACAAGCAACAGTAAATGTTCAAATAAGAAGAGGGACAGAAGAATTTTGCTTCACAGTGGCGCACGTGTTTACAATTAATAAAATATAACTTTTAATTCATAATATGTTAAAAATGTGTTAGCGAAATATAAAGTTAAAAATAAAGAATAAGTGATTTCAGATAAGAAAAGTGGTTAAAATTGAGTACTCCTGAACATCGCTGGTCCACTGATCTGTATATTTCGTACAATAAAATATATACATGCGATTGTGTCCTGTCTCCTGTGTTAATGCATATGTTGTGTGACTTGTACGATATTCTGTCTAATGTTTATAGACCACGGATATTATAATAAGAATGTACTTACCGGTAATTCTATTTCTCGTAGTCCGTAGTGGATGCTGGGAACTCCGTAAGGTCCATGGGGAATAGACGGGCTCCGCAGGAGACTGGGCACTCTAAAAGAAAGATTAGGTACTGTCTGGTGTGCACTGGCTCCTCCCTCTATGCCCCTTCTCCAGACCTCAGTTAAGGAAACTGTGCCCGGAAGAGCTGACACAACAAGGAAAGGATTTGGAATCCAGGGTAAGGCTCATACCAGCCACACCAATCACACTGTACAACTTGTGATAACCATACCCAGTTAACAGTATGAACAACAACTGAGCCTCAGTAACAGATGGCTCATAACAATAACCCTTTAGTTAAGCAATAACTATATACATGTATTGCAGAGAGTCCGCACTTGGGACGGGCGCCCAGCATCCACTACGAACTATGAGAAATAGAATTACCGGTGAGTAAATTCTTATTTTCTCTGACGTCCTAGTGGATGCTGGGAACTCCGTAAGGACCATGGGGATTATACCAAAGCTCCCAAATGGGCGGGAGAGTGCGGATGACTCTGCAGCACCGAATGAGCAAAGGCAAGGTCCTCCTCAGCCAGGGTATCAAACTTGTAGAACTTAGCAAATGTGTTTGAACCCGACCAAGTAGCAGCTCGGCAAAGCTGTAAAGCCGAGACCCCTCGAGCAGCCGCCCAAGAAGAGCCCACCTTCCTTGTGGAATGGGCTTTTACTGATTTAGGATGCGGTAACCCTGCCGCAGAATGAGCTTGCTGAATCCTGTTACAGATCCAGCGCGTAATAGTTTGCTTTGAAGCCGGAGCACCCAGTTTGTTGGGTGCATGCAGGATAAACAGCGAGTCAGTTTTCCTGACTAAAGCCGTCCTGGCTACATAGATTTTCAAAGCCCTGACTACGTCCAGCAACTTAGAAGCCTCCAAGTCCCGAGTAGCCGCAGGCACCACAATAGGTTGGTTCAAATGAAACGCTGATACCACCTTTGGGAGAAATTGGGGACGAGTCCTCAATTCTGCCCTGTCCATATGGAAGATCAGATACGGGCTTTTACATGACAAAGCCGCCAATTCTGACACACGCCTAGCTGAAGCCAAGGCCAACAGCATGACCACCTTCCACGTGAGATACTTTAGCTCCACGGTCTTAAGTGGCTCAAACCAGTGTGATTTCAGGAAATCCAACACAACGTTAAGATCCCAAGGTGCCACTGGAGGCACAAAAGGGGGCTGAATATGCAGCACTCCCTTAACAAACGTCTGAACTTCAGGCAGTGAAGCCAGTTCTTTTTGAAAGAAAATAGATAGGGCCGAAATCTGGACCTTTATGGATCCTAATTTTAGGCCCATAGTCACTCCTGACTGTAGGAAGTGCAGGAATCGACCCAGCTGGAATTCCTCTGTAGGGGCCTTCCTGGCCTCACACCAAGCAACATATTTTCGCCATATACGGTGATAATGTTTTGCTGTCACGTCTTTCCTAGCCTTTATCAGCGTAGGAATAACTTCATCCGGAATGCCCTTTTCCGCTAGGATCCGGCGTTCAACCGCCATGCCGTCAAACGCAGCCGCGGTAAGTCTTGGAACAGACAGGGCCCCTTCTGTAACAGGTCCTGTCTGAGAGGCAGAGGCCATGGGTCCTCTGAGATAATTTCTTGTAGTTCTGGGTACCAAGTTCTTCTTGGCCAATCCGGAACGATGAGTATAGGTGGTCATTCCGAGTTGTTCGCTCGGTAATTTTCTTCGCATCGCATCGATTTTCCGCTTAATGCGCATGCACAATCTTCGCACTGCGACTGCGCCAAGTAAATTTGCTATGCAGTTAGGAATATTACTCACAGTGTTTTCATCGTTCTGGTGATCGTAATGTGATTGACAGAAAGTGGGTGTTTCTGGGTGGAAACAGGCCGTTTTAGGAGCATGTGGGAAAAAACGCTACCATTTCTGGGAAAAATGCGGGAGTGGCTGGAGAAACGGAGGAGTGTCTGGGCGAACGCTGGGTGTGTTTGTGACGTCAAACCAGGAACGACAAGCACTGAACTGATCGCACTGGCAGAGTAAGTCTCGAGCTACTCAGAAACTGCACAGAGATGTCTTATCGCAATTAGAGATGAGCGCCTGAAATTTTTCGGGTTTTGTGTTTTGGTTTTGGGTTCGGTTCCGCGGCCGTGTTTTGGGTTCGAACGCGTTTTGGCAAAACCTCACCGAATTTTTTTTGTCGGATTCGGGTGTGTTTTGGATTCGGGTGTTTTTTTCAAAAAACACTAAAAAACAGCTTAAATCATAGAATTTGGGGGTCATTTTGATCCCAAAGTATTATTAACCTCAAAAACCATAATTTACACTCATTTTCAGTCTATTCTGAATACCTCACAATATTATTTTTAGTCCTAAAATTTGCACCGAGGTCGCTGTGTGAGTAAGATAAGCGACCCTAGTGGCCGACACAAACACCGGGCCCATCTAGGAGTGGCACTGCAGTGTCACGCAGGATGTCCCTTCCAAAAAACCCTCCCCAAACAGCACATGACGCAAAGAAAAAAAGAGGCGCAATGAGGTAGCTGTGTGAGTAAGATTAGCGACCCTAGTGGCCGACACAAACACCGGGCCCATCTAGGAGTGGCACTGCAGTGTCACGCAGGATGGCCCTTCCAAAAAACCCTCCCCAAACAGCACATGACGCAAAGAAAAAAAGAGGCGCAATGAGGTAGCTGTGTGAGTAAGATTAGCGACCCTAGTGGCCGACACAAACACCGGGCCCATCTAGGAGTGGCACTGCAGTGTCACGCAGGATGTCCCTTCCAAAAAACCCTCCCCAAACAGCACATGACGCAAAGAAAAAAAGAGGCGCAATGAGGTAGCTGTGTGAGTAAGATTAGCGACCCTAGTGGCCGACACAAACACCGGGCCCATCTAGGAGTGGCACTGCAGTGTCACGCAGGATGTCCCTTCCAAAAAACCCTCCCCAAACAGCACATGACGCAAAGAAAAAAAGAGGCGCAATGAGGTAGCTGACTGTGTGAGTAAGATTAGCGACCCTAGTGGCCGACACAAACACCGGGCCCATTTAGGAGTGGCACTGCAGTGTCACGCAGGATGTCCCTTCCAAAAAACCCTCCCCAATCAGCACATGATGCAAAGAAAAAGAAAAGAAAAAAGAGGTGCAAGATGGAATTGTCCTTGGGCCCTCCCACCCACCCTTATGTTGTATAAACAAAACAGGACATGCACACTTTAACCAACCCATCATTTCAGTGACAGGGTCTGCCACACGACTGTGACTGATATGACGGGTTGGTTTGGACCCCCCCCAAAAAAGAAGCAATTAATCTCTCCTTGCACAAACTGGCTCTACAGAGGCAAGATGTCCACCTCATCATCACCCTCCGATATATCACCGTGTACATCCCCCTCCTCACAGATTATCAATTCGTCCCCACTGGAATCCACCATCTCAGCTCCCTGTGTACTTTGTGGAGGCAATTGCTGCTGGTCAATGTCTCCGCGGAGGAATTGATTATAATTCATTTTAATGAACATCATCTTCTCCACATTTTCTGGATGTAACCTCGTACGCCGATTGCTGACAAGGTGAGCGGCGGCACTAAACACTCTTTCGGAGTACACACTTGTGGGATGGCAACTTAGGTAGAATAAAGCCAGTTTGTGCAAGGGCCTCCAAATTGCCTCTTTTTCCTGCCAGTATAAGTACGGACTGTGTGACGTGCCTACTTGGATGCGGTCACTCATATAATCCTCCACCATTCTATCAATGTTGAGAGAATCATATGCAGTGACAGTAGACGACATGTCCGTAATCGTTGTCAGGTCCTTCAGTCCGGACCAGATGTCAGCATCAGCAGTCGCTCCAGACTGCCCTGCATCACCGCCAGCGGGTGGGCTCGGAATTCTGAGCCTTTTCCTCGCACCCCCAGTTGCGGGAGAATGTGAAGGAGGAGATGTTGACAGGTCGCGTTCCGCTTGACTTGACAATTTTGTCACCAGCAGGTCTTTCAACCCCAGCAGACTTGTGTCTGCCGGAAAGAGAGATCCAAGGTAGGCTTTAAATCTAGGATCGAGCACGGTGGCCAAAATGTAGTGCTCTGATTTCAACAGATTGACCACCCGTGAATCCTTGTTAAGCGAATTAAGGGCTCCATCCACAAGTCCCACATGCCTAGCGGAATCGCTCCGTGTTAGCTCCTCCTTCAATGTCTCCAGCTTCTTCTGCAAAAGCCTGATGAGGGGAATGACCTGACTCAGGCTGGCAGTGTCTGAACTGACTTCACGTGTGGCAAGTTCAAAGGGCATCAGAACCTTGCACAACGTTGAAATCATTCTCCACTGCGCTTGAGACAGGTGCATTCCACCTACTATATCGTGCTCAATTGTATAGGCTTGAATGGCCTTTTGCTGCTCCTCCAACCTCTGAAGCATATAGAGGGTTGAATTCCACCTCGTTACCACTTCTTGCTTCAGATGATGGCAGGGCAGGTTCAGTAGTTTTTGGTGGTGCTCCAGTCTTCTGTACGTGGTGCCTGTACGCCGAAAGTGTCCCGCAATTCTTCTGGCCACCGACAGCATCTCTTGCACGCCCCTGTCGTTTTTTAAAAAATTCTGCACCACCAAATTCAAGGTATGTGCAAAACATGGGACGTGCTGGAATTTGCCCATATTTAATGCACACACAATATTGCTGGCGTTGTCCGATGCCACAAATCCACAGGAGAGTCCAATTGGGGTAAGCCATTCCGCGATGATCTTCCTCAGTTGCCGTAAGAGGTTTTCAGCTGTGTGCGTATTCTGGAAAGCGGTGATACAAAGCGTAGCCTGCCTAGGAAAGAGTTGGCGTTTGCGAGATGCTGCTACTGGTGCCGCCGCTGCTGTTCTTGCGGCGGGAGTCCATACATCTACCCAGTGGGCTGTCACAGTCATATAGTCCTGACCCTGCCCTGCTCCACTTGTCCACATGTCCGTGGTTAAGTGGACATTGGGTACAACTGCATTTTTTAGGACACTGGTGAGTCTTTTTCTGACGTCCGTGTACATTCTCGGTATCGCCTGCCTAGAGAAGTGGAACCTAGATGGTATTTGGTAACGGGGGCACACTGCCTCAATAAATTGTCTAGTTCCCTGTGAACTAACGGCGGATACCGGACGCACGTCTAACACCAACATAGTTGTCAAGGCCTCAGTTATCCGCTTTGCAGCAGGATGACTGCTGTGATATTTCATCTTCCTCGCAAAGGACTGTTGAACAGTCAATTGCTTACTGGAAGTAGTACAAGTGGGCTTACGACTTCCCCTCTGGGATGACCATCGACTCCCAGCAGCAACAACAGCAGCGCCAGCAGCAGTAGGCGTTACACGCAAGGATGCATCGGAGGAATCCCAGGCAGGAGAGGAATCGTCAGAATTGCCAGTGACATGGCCTGCAGGACTATTGGCATTCCTGGGGAAGGAGGAAATTGACACTGAGGGAGTTGGTGGGGTGGTTTGCGTGAGCTTGGTTACAAGAGGAAGGGATTTACTGGTCAGTGGACTGCTTCCGCTGTCACCCAAAGTTTTTGAACTTGTCACTGACTTATTATGAATGCGCTGCAGGTGACGTATAAGGGAGGATGTTCCGAGGTGGTTAACGTCCTTACCCCTACTTATTACAGCTTGACAAAGGGAACACACGGCTTGACACCTGTTGTCCGCATTTCTGTTGAAATACCTCCACACCGAAGAGCTGATTTTTTTGGTATTTTCACCTGGCATGTCAACGGCCATATTCCTCCCACGGACAACAGGTGTCTCCCCGGGTGCCTGACTTAAACAAACCACCTCACCATCAGAATCCTCCTGGTCAATTTCCTCCCCAGCGCCAGCAACACCCATATCCTCCTCATCCTGGTGTACTTCAACACTGACATCTTCAATCTGACTATCAGGAACTGGACTGCGGGTGCTCCTTCCAGCACTTGCAGGGGGCGTGCTCTTCACGTCCAGTGTTGGGAAGGTCAGGCATCGCAACCGACACAATTGGACTCTCCTTGTGGATTTGGGATTTCGAAGAATGCACAGTTCTTTGCTGTGCTGCTTTTGCCAGCTTGAGTCTTTTCATTTTTCTAGCGAGAGGCTGAGTGCTTCCATCCTCATGTGAAGCTGAACCACTAGCCATGAACATAGGCCAGGGCCTCAGCCGTTCCTTGCCACTCCGTGTCGTAAATGGCATATTGGCAAGTTTACGCTTCTCCTCCGACAATTTTATTTTAGGTTTTGGAGTCCTTTTTTTTCTGATATTTGGTGTTTTGGATTTGACATGCTCTGTACTATGACATTGGGCATCGGCCTTGGCAGACGACGTTGCTGGCATTTCATCGTCTCGGCCATGACTAGTGGCAGCAGCTTCAGCACGAGGTGGAAGTGGATCTTGATCTTTCCCTAATTTTGGAACCTCAACATTTTTGTTCTCCATATTTTAATAGGCACAACTAAAAGGCACCTCAGGTAAACAATGGAGATGGATACTAGTATACAATTATGGACTGCCTGCCGAGTGCAGACACAGAGGTAGCCACAGCCGTGAACTACCGTACTGTACTGTGTCTGCTGCTAATATAGACTGGTTGATAAAGAGATGTCTATGTAACTATGTATGTATAAAGAAGAAAGAAAAAAAAACCACGGTTAGGTGGTATACAATTATGGACGGACTGCCTGCCGAGTGCAGACACAGAGGTAGCCACAGCCGTGAACTACCGTACTGTACTGTGTCTGCTGCTAATAATATAGACTGGTTGATAAAGAGATGTCGTAGTAGTATGTATGTATAAAGAAGAAAGAAAAAAAAACCACGGTTAGGTGGTATACAATTATGGACGGACTGCCTGCCGAGTGCAGAAACAGAGGTAGCCACAGCCGTGAACTACCGTACTGTACTGTGTCTGCTGCTAATATAGACTGGTTGATAAAGAGATGTCTATGTAACTATGTATGTATAAAGAAGAAAGAAAAAAAACCACGGTTAGGTGGTATACAATTATGGACGGACTGCCTGCCGAGTGCAGACACAGAGGTAGCCACAGCCGTGAACTACCGTACTGTACTGTGTCTGCTGCTAATATAGACCGGTTGATAAAGAGATGTCTATGTAACTATGTATGTATAAAGAAGAAAGAAAAAAAAACCACGGTTAGATGGTATACAATTATGGACGGACTGCCTGCCGAGTGCAGACACAGAGGTAGCCACAGCCGTGAACTACCGTACTGTACTGTGTCTGCTGCTAATATAGACTGGTTGATAAAGAGATGTCTATGTAACTATGTATGTATAAAGAAGAAAGAAAAAAAACCACGGTTAGGTGGTATACAATTATGGACGGACTGCCTGCCGAGTGCAGACACAGAGGTAGCCACAGCCGTGAACTACCGTACTGTACTGTGTCTGCTGCTAATATAGACTGGTTGATAAAGAGATGTCTATGTAACTATGTATGTATAAAGAAGAAAGAAAAAAAAACCACGGTTAGGTGGTATACAATTATGGACGGACTGCCTGCCGAGTGCAGACACAGAGGTAGCCACAGCCGTGAACTACCGTACTGTACTGTGTCTGCTGCTAATATAGACTGGTTGATAAAGAGATGTCGTAGTAGTATGTATGTATAAAGAAGAAAAAAAAACCACGGTTAGGTGGTATACAATTATGGACGGACTGCCTGCCGAGTGCAGACACAGAGGTAGCCACAGCCGTGAACTACCGTACTGTGTCTGCTGCGACTGGATGATAAATGATATAAAAAATATATATATATCACTACTGCAGCCGGACAGGTATATATTATATATTATATAATGACGGACCTGCTGGACACTGTCTGTCAGCAGAATGAGTTTTATTTTTATAGAATAAAAAAAAAAACAACACACAAGTGAAGTCACACGACGAGTGTTTAACTTTTTCAGGCAATCACAATATAAGTATACTACTAACTATACTGGTGGTCAGTGTGGTCAGGTCACTGGTCAGTCACACTGGCAGTGGCACTCCTGCAGCAAAAGTGTGCACTGTTTAATTTTAATATAATATTATGTACTCCTGGCTCCTGCTATAACCTATAACTGGCACTGCAGTGCTCCCCAGTCTCCCCCACAATTATAAGCTGTGTGAGCTGAGCAGTCAGACAGATATATAATATATATAGATGATGCAGCACACTGGGCTGAGCCTGAGCAGTGCACACAGATATGGTATGTGACTGAGTCACTGTGTGTATCGCTTTTTTCAGGCAGAGAACGGATATATTAAATAAACTGCACTGTCTGGTGGTCACTCACTAGTAAACTCTCTGCACTCTCTACACTTCTACAGTACTCCTCCTAGTCCTAAGCTCCAGTAAATCTCTCTCTCTTATAATCTAAATGGAGAGGACGCCAGCCACGTCCTCTCCCTATCAATCTCAATGCACGTGTGAAAATGGCGGCGACGCGCGGCTCCTTATATAGAATCCGAGTCTCGCGATAGAATCCGAGCCTCGCGAGAATCCGACAGCGTCATGATGACGTTCGGGCGCGCTCGGGTTAACCGAGCAAGGCGGGAAGATCCGAGTCGCTCGGATCCGTGTAAAAAAAGCTGAAGTTCGGGCGGGTTCGGATTCAGAGAAACCGAACCCGCTCATCTCTAATCGCAATATTGCGAATCTTTCATTCGCAATTTTAAGATGCTAAGATTCACTCCCAGTAGGCGGCGGCTTAGCGTGTGCAATGCTGATAAAAGCAGCTTGCGAGCGAACAACTCGGAATGAGGGCCAAAGTTCTTACTCCTCTCTTTCTTACTATCCTCAGTACCTTGGGTATGAGAGGAAGAGGAGGGAACACATAAACCGACTGGTACACCCACGGTGTCACTAGTGCGTCCACAGCTATCGCCTGAGGGTCCCGTGACCTGGCGCAATATTTTTTTCGCTTTTTGTTGAGGCGGGACGCCATCATGTCCACCTGTGGCAGTTCCCAACGATTTACAATCTGTGTGAAGCCTTCTTGATGAAGTCCCCACTCTCCGGGGTGGAGGTCGTGCCTGCTGAGGAAGTCTGCTTCCCAGTTGTCCACTCCCGGAATGAACACTGCTGACAGTGCTAGCACGTGATTCTCCACCCATCGAAGAATCCTTGTGGCTTCTGCCATTGCCATCCTGCTTCTTGTGCCGCCCTGGCGGTTTACATGGGCGACCGCCGTGATGCTGTCTGACTGAATCAGTACAGATTGGTTTTGAAGCAGGGGCTCTGCTTGACTCAGAGCGTTGTAGATAGCCCTTAGTTCCAATATATTTATGTGTAGAGAAGTCTCCAGACTTGACCACTGTCCTTGGAAGTTTCTTCCCTGAGTGACTGCCCCCCATCCTCGGAGGCTTACATCCGTAGTCACCAGGATCCAGTCCTGTATGCCGAACCTGCGTCCCTCGAGAAGATGAGCACTCTGCAGCCACCACAGCAGAGACACCCTGGCCCTTGGGGACAGGGTGATCAACCGATGCAATTGAAGATGCGATCCGGACCATTTGTCCAACAGATCCCACTGAAAGATCCTTGCATGGAACCTGCCGAAGGGAATTGCTTCGTAAGAAGCCACCATCTTTCCCAGGACTCGCGTGCAGTGATGCACCGACACCTGTTTTGGTTTCAGGAGGTCCCTGACCAGAGATGACAATTCCTGTGCCTTCTCCTCCGGGAGAAACACCTTCTTCTGTTCTGTGTCCAGAATCATTCCCAGGAAAAGCAGACACGTCGTAGGGATCAGCTGCGACTTTGGGATATTCAGAATCCAGCCGTGCTGTTGCAACACTCCCTGAGAGAGTGCTACGCTGACCAACAACTGCTCTTTGGACCTCGCCTTTATGAGGAGATCGTCCAAGTACGGGATAATTATAACTCCCTTTCTTCGAAGGAGTATCATCATTTCGGCCATTACCTTGGTAAATATTCTCGGAGCCGTGGAAAGACCAAACGGCAACGTCTGGAATTGGTAATGACAGTTCTGTACCACAAATCTGAGGTACTCCTGGTGAGGTGGGAAAATGGGGACATGCAAGTAAGCATCCTTGATGTCCAGCGACACCATAAAATCCCCCTCTTCCAGGCTTGCAATAACCGCCCTGAGCGATTCCATTTTGAACTTGAACTTCTTTATATAAGTGTTCAAGGATTTTAAATTCAGGATGGGTCTCACCGAACCGTCCGGTTTCGGTACCACAAACATTGTGGAATAGTAACCCCT
This sequence comes from Pseudophryne corroboree, assembly GCF_028390025.1. NCBI lineage: Eukaryota > Metazoa > Chordata > Amphibia > Anura > Myobatrachidae > Pseudophryne > Pseudophryne corroboree. Next base: position 119,791,936 of record NC_086446.1, read on the forward strand.
GCCCTGTTGAAGGAGGGGGACCTTGATTATCACCTGCTGGAGGTACAGCTTGTGAATTGCCGCCAGTACTACCTCCCTTTCCCTGGGAGCAGCTGGCAAGGCTGATTTGAGGTAACGGCGAGGGGGAGTCGCCTCGAACTCCAGCTTGTATCCCTGAGATACAATTTGTACAGCCCATAGATCCACTTGTGAGCGAACCCACTGGTTGCTGAAGTTTCGGAGACGCGCCCCCACCGCACCTGGCTCCGCTTGTGGAGCCCCAATGTCATGCGGTGGACTTAGTAGAAGCAGGGGAGGATTTTTGTTCCTGGGAACCAGGGACGTGCAGTCAGGGGAGGCAGTGCCTCCCCTGTCATAATGATTAAGATAATACTAAGAAGATGCATATGACACATATTCTGTGCCATATGTATCTTCTTAATATTATTCTTAGTGTTGCTGTTTTTTAAATGTGTTTGGGAGGCACCGATCGTGGTGCCTCCCGTTGTCACTGGGAAAAGTATGGGGAGCGGGGGGCGGGCACGGGAGGGGACTAGCCATGGGCTGTAAAAGCCCATTGAAAATATATGGGAAAGCGGCACCATTAGTGGTGCCGCTTTCATACAGGGACGTGCTTTCAACCTATGAAAGCACGTCCCTGTCAGTGAGGCCACAGTGATTGGACAGCGGATCCGTCACTGGATCCGCTGTCAATCACTGTGTCGGCGACGCTGGCGGAGGAGGTGCGGGCGGCAGGATGCGGCGATGATGCGGGTGGCGGGATGCGGTGGTGGAGCGGGCGTCGGCGGTGCGGGTTGCGGCGGCGGTGCGGCGGCGTAAATTACCTTTATCCTGCAGAGTTTGGCAGCGGAGCGGTTCCAGTTTCAAAAATGGCACCTCAGCGTCATTTTTTAAATTCAAGATGGCCGCCGCGAGCCAATCACGGCTCGCCGCGTCATCGCCCCGCCCCCTCCGGCTGACTTATATAAGTCAGCGCGAGGCGGAGGAGAGTCAGTCCGACGGCGGAGGAGGAGCTGTGAAGAGCTCCTGAAGAATGAAGACGCCGGAAGTCCTGGCTGGGCGGCGGCTATGCAAAAGAGCTTAGCAGCCGCCGCCCACCAGGTGAAGACGCTGGAAGCCCTGGGGAGGTGGCGCCACCCCCAGGTGAAGACGCCGGAAGCCCTGGGAAGGCGGCGGCCACGCAAAAGAGCTTGAAGGCCGCCGCCCCCAGGTGAAGATCCAGTTTAATAAAGCTTATTTTCAAGACAGTGTGGTGTTTTTATTTTAATATTTTCTTTACAGGTGGACTACAGGTGCCAGCGGGCACTTTATGTCCGGGCATGCTGGCATTTGTGGTTCTCCAAGTGCCAGCATGCTGGGGCAGGCTTGCTGGGACCTGTAGGCTACCTGTAAAGAACAATATTACTATTCTTTGCAGGTGGACTACAGGTGCCAGCAGGCCCTTTGTGTCCGGGCATACTGGCACTTGTGGTTCTCCAAGTGCCAGCATGCTGGGGCAGGCTTGCTGGGACCTGTAGGCCACCTGTAAAGAACAATATTAACACACAATGAACCCCGCACCCACCGCCACCAGGGGTGCGGGGCATAGCACTGGGCTATCAGCCCAGTGCTGGTTATTGCTCGGGAGGGGGGACCCCATTTTTATTTTTTGGGGTTCCCGCTTTCCGAGGAATTCCAACCCTGGGCTGACTGGCTGGGGGGCAGATTAATGTTATTCCAGGGGGACCCCACACTGAGTGTCTCCCCTGCTATGGCATTACTCCCCCTGGCTGGTTCTGCCTAGTGCTGGTTTTCCTGATGTGTTGGGGGACCACACTTTTTTTTTCTTTTTCTTCAGGGGGGGGGGGGGAGAGGGCTTGTTAGCTGCCAGTGCCTCCCCAACCAGTGACCTCACCGCACGTCACTGCTGGGAACTGGCTGCCTGGTGCAGCTTCTTTCCTCTACCCTTGCCTCTGGCCAGAAAGGATGCTCCTCTGACCCGCTTGCCTTTCTGAGGCCGAAAGGACTGCATTTGATAATACGGTGCTTTCTTAGGCTGTGAGGGAACCTGAGGCAAAAAAGTCGACTTCCCAGCAGTTGCTGTGGATACGAGGTCCGAGAGACCGTCCCCAAATAGTTCCTCACCCTTATAAGGCAAAACCTCCATGTGTTTTTTAGAATCAGCATCACCTGTCCACTGCCGAGTCCATAATACTCTCCTGGCAGAAATGGACATTGCATTAATTCTAGATGCCAGCAGGCAAATGTCCCTCTGTGCATCCCGCATATATAAGACGACGTCTTTTATATGTTCGATGGTTAGCAAAATAGTATCCCTGTCGAGGGAATCAATGTTGTCTGACAGGGTATCAGTCCATGCTGCTGCAGCACTACACATCCAGGCTGAAGCAATAGCAGGTCTCAGTATAGTACCAGAGTGTGTATACACAGACTTCAGGATAGCCTCCTGCTTTCTATCCGCAGGTTCCTTTAGGGCGGCCGTATCCCGAGACGGCAGTGCCACCCTTTTAGATAAGCGTGTTAGCGCCTTGTCCACCCTAGGGGATGTTTCCCAACGTAACCTATCCGTTGGCGGGAAAGGGTACGCCATCAGTAACCTCTTAGAAATTACTAGTTTCTTATCACGGGAACTCCACGCTTCTTCACACAAATCATTTAATTCATCAGATGGGGGAAAAGTCACTGGCTGCTTTTTTTCCCCAAACATAATACCCCTTTTGGTGGTAACCGGGTTAATATCAGAAATGTGCAATACATCTTTCATTGCAGTAATCATGCATCGGATGGCTTTTGTAGACTGTACATTTGTCTCATCCTCATCTACACTGGAGTCAGACTCCGTGTCGACATCTGTGTCTACCATCAGAGCTAGCGGGCGTTTATGAGCCCCTGACGGCTTCTGAGTCGCCTGGGCAGGCGCAGGCTGAGACCCCGGCTGTCCCAAGGCTGCTGCGTCATCAAACCTTTTATGTAAGGAGTTGACACTGTCGGTTAAGACCTTCCACATATCCATCCAATCAGGTGTCGGCCCCGTCGGGGGCGACACCACATGTATCTGCCCCTGCTCCGCCTCCACGTAACCCTCCTCATCAAACATGTCGACACAGCCGTACCGACACACCGCACACACACAGGGAATGCTCAGACTGAGGACAGGACCCCACAAAGTCCTTTGGGGAGACAGAGAGAGAGTATGCCAGCACACACCACAGCGCTATATAACACAGGGATTTACACTGCTAATAAGTGATTTTCCCAATAGCTGTTTGTTTGTATCGATTTGCGCCTAAATTTATGTGCCCCCCCTCTCTTTTTAACCCGTCTTGTACCTGGATGCTGCAGGGGAGAGCCTGGGGAGCGTGCTTCCAGCGGAGCTGTGAAGGGAAAATGGCGCTGGTGTGCTGAGAAAGAAGGCCCCGCCCCCTCAGCAGCGGGCTTCTGTCCCGCGTTTTTTGTAACTTAATGGCGGGGGTTTTTACACATATACAGTTAACTGACTGTATTATGTGTATTCTTTTGCCAAAAGGTAATATAATTGCTGCCCAGGGCGCCCCCCCCCAGCGCCCTGCACCCTACAGTGACCGGAATGTGTGGTGTGCTGTGGGAGCAATGGCGCACAGCTGCAGTGCTGTGCGCTACCTTAATGAAGACAGGAGTCTTCTGCCGCCGATTTCATCGTTCTTCTGTCTTCTGGCACTGCAAGGGGGACGGCGGCGCGGCTCCGGGAACGGATGATCGAGGTCAGGCCCTGTGTTCGAACCCTCTGGAGCTAATGGTGTCCAGTAGCCTAAGAAGCACAAGCTAGCTGCAAGCAGGTAGGTTTGCTTCTCTCCCCTCAGTCCCACGTAGCAGTGAGTCTGTTGCCAGCAGATCTCACTGAAAATAAAAAACCTAACAAATACTTTCTTTCTAGCAAGCTCAGGAGAGCCCACTAGGAGCACCCAGCTCTGGCCGGGCACAGATTCTAACTGAGGTCTGGAGGAGGGGCATAGAGGGAGGAGCCAGTGCACACCAGATAGTACCTAATCTTTCTTTTAGAGTGCCCAGTCTCCTGCGGAGCCCGTCTATTCCCCATGGTCCTTACGGAGTTCCCAGCATCCACTCGGACGTCAGAGAAAAATTTATATGATAAATATCAGACTTATGTCGGCCACAATATCTTAAGTCACACCCTCCCGGGATTGTGATATGCAGCAGAACGGAACGATATACCTAGTTGAGTCAATATCTCTCCACAATTATTACACCACACAGATTACTTGCATACGTGTTGGTGAATCAGCATTTCCTCCACACACTAGACAATATCCATTCTGTGTGGAAAGATTCATTTAGCATGATATATACGTCATCCTCCATACAATATTTTGTATCGGTATGTCACAAATTTTAGTGTATAATGGATAATTCCTGTTTTGTGTCAACCACTAATGTCGATGGAATCTGAGCCTGTGCAGTGTATTTTAGATTACTCTCTCCTAGATCACCAATTCATTACTATCAGTGCTTTGGGGCACATAACATTTTTTTCTATTATTATTTCTAAACCTTATTCGGTCGACACGGAATGGATATTGGCCCTCATTCCGAGTTGATCGGTCGCAAGGCGAATTTAGCAGAGTTACACACGCTAAGCCGCCGCCTACTGGGAGTGAATCTTAGCTTCTTAAAATTGCGACCGATGTATTCGCAATATTGCGATTACTAACTACTTAGCAGTTTCAGAGTAGCTCCAGACTTACTCTGCCTGTGCGATCAGTTCAGTGCTTGTCGTTCCTGGTTGACGTCACAAACACACCCAGCGTTCGCCCAGGCACTCCCACCGTTTCTCCGGCCACTCCTGCGTTTTTTCCAGAAACGGTAGCGTTTTCAGACACACGCCCCTGAAACGCCGTGTTTCCGCCCAGTAACACCCATTTCCTGTCAATCACATTACGATCGCCGGAGCGAAGAAAAAGCCGTGAGTAAAAATACTTTCTTCATAGTAAAGTTACTTGGCGCAGTCGCAGTGCGAACTTTGCGCATGCATACTAAGCGGATTTTCACTGCGATGCGATGAAAAAGAACGAGCGAACAACTCGGAATGAGGGCCATTGTCTAGTGTGTGGAGCAAATGCTGATTCACCAACACGAATGCAAGTAATCTGTGTGGTGCAATAATTGTGGAGAGATATTGGCCCTCATTCCGAGTTGTTCGCTCGCTAGCTACTTTTAGCAGAAATGCAAACACAAAGCCGCCGCCCTCTGGGAGTGTATTTTAGCATAGCAGAATTGCTAACGAAAGATTAGCAATTGCTAAGGAAAGATTAGCAATTCTGCTAATATTAGCAGAATTGCTAACGAAAGCAATTTCCGTGCAGTTTCTGAGTAGCTCCAGACCTACTCCTAGATTGCGATCGCCTCAGTCCGTTTAGTTCCTGGTTTGACGTCACAAACACGCTCAGCGTCCGACCAGCCACTCCTCCGTTTCTCCAGCCACTCCTGCGTTTTTACCTGGCACGCCTGCGTTTTTTAGCACACTCCCTGAAAACGGCCAGTTTCCGCCCAGAAACACCCACTTCCTGCCAATCAGCAGAGCGATTGAAAAGCTTTGTTCGCCTGTGAGTAAAATAGCATAGTTTTGTGTAAATTTGCTTAGCGCGTGCGCCCTGAGATGCATACGCATGCGCAGAACTGCCGGATTTTAGCCTATTAGCAATTCTGCTAAAATTAGCAGCGAGCGAACAACTCAGAATGAGGGCCATTGACCCAACTAGGTATATCGTTCCGTTCTGCTGCATATCACAATCCCAGGAGGGTGTGACTGAAGATATTGGGGGTCATTCCGAGTTGTTCGCTCTTTATTTTTTTCTCACAACGGAGCGATTAGTCGCTAATGCGCATGCGCAATGTCCGCAGTGCGACTGCGCCAAGTAAATTTGCTATGCAGTTAGGTATTTTACTCACGGCATTACGAGGTTTTTTCTTCGTTCTGGTGATCGTAATGTGATTGACAGGAAGTGGGTGTTTCTGGGCGGAAACTGGCCGTTTTATGGGAGTGTGTGAAAAAACGCTACCGTTTCTGGGAAAAACGCGGGAGTGGCTGGAGAAACGGAGGAGTGTCTGAGCGAACGCTGGGTGTGTTTGTGACGTCAAACCAGGAACGACAAGCACAGAACTGATCGCACTGGAAGAGTAAGTCTCGAGCTACTCAGAAACTGCACAGAGAAGTCTTCTCGCAATATTGCGAATCTTTCGTTCGCAATTTTGATAAGCTAAGATTCACTCCCAGTAGGCGGCGGCTTAGCGTGTGCAAAGCTGCTAAAAGCAGCTTGCGAGCGTACAACTCAGAATGAGGGCCATTGTGGCTGACATAAGGCTGATATTTATCATATTAATTTATAATATCTGTGGTCTATAAACATTAGACAGAATATCGTACAAGTCACACAACATATGCATTAACACAGGAGACAGGACACAATCGCATGTATATATTTTATATATATATATGTATATATTTTTTTGGACCAGCGATGTGCAGGAGTCCTCAATTTTAACCACTTTTCTTATCTGAAATCACTTATTCTTTATTTTTAACTTTATATTTCGCTAACACTTTTTTAACATATTATGAATAAACGGTTATATTTTATTAATTGTATACACTGTAAAGCAAAATTCCTCTGTCCCTCTTCTTATTTGAATAGTATTGGAAGCCAATGTACAGTATAATGGTTTAACAGTTGAGAACGGATTAAGGGGGCTTCCAGTCATCCAAAACATGAGACCAGTAGTTTTATAGCAAGATTGTAAACTGATGGAGATAACCCATCACTTTCTATTTATTATTATTACCTTGGGATACGGTCATTAGGTCGACACAGCTTAGGTCGACATGGGGGGGTCATTCCGAGTTGTTCGCTCGCTAGCTGCCTTTAGCAGCATTGCACACGCTAGGCCGCCGCCCTCTGGGAGTGTATCTTAGCTTAGCAGAATTGCGAACGAAAGATTAGCAGAATTGCGAATAAATAATTCTTAGCAGTTTCTGAGTAGCTCGAGACTTACTCCTACACTGCGATCAGCTCAGCCTGTTTCGTTCCTGGTTTGACGTCACAAACACGCCCTGAGTTCAACCAGCCACTCCCCCGTTTCTCCAGACACTCCCGCGTTTTATCCTGGCACGCCTGCGTTTTTCCGCACACTCCCAGAAAACGGTCAGTTTCCGCCCAGAAACACACACTTCCTGTCAATCACACTCCGATCACTTCAACGATGAAAATTCTTTGTTTGGATGTGAGTAAATCTACTAAGTTTTGTGCTAAAATACTTAGCGCATGCGCGCTGCGTACCATGCGCATGCGCATTTTTGCCTTAATCGCTCCGTTGCGAAAATCAGCAACGAGCGAACAACTCGGAAATGACCCCCATGGTCATTAGGTCTATTAACAGTTTCTTATATATTTAATTGCGCTTTACAAATGGAAACAACAGTGATAGCACAAAACTGGATAATGGGGATCATTCCGAGTTGATCGCTCGCTAGCTGGTTTTAGCAGCCGTGCACACGCTATGCCGCCGCCCACTGGGGAGTGTATTTTAGCTTAGCAGAAGTGCAAACGCATGTGCAGCTGAGCTCTACAAAAACAGTTTGTGCAGTGTCAGAGTAGCTCTGAACCTACTTCAGCCTATTCGTGTCCGGATTTGACGTCTCACACCCACCCAGCGAACGCCCAGCCACGCCTGCGTTTTTTCAGACATGCCTGCGTTTTTGCAAACACTCCCTGAAAATGGTCAGTTGACACCCAGAAATGCCCGTTTCCTGTCAATTTTCTTGCGGCCCCCATTGCAATGGAAAACTTCACTAGAACCTGTGCATAACCACAACGGGCTCTGTACCCGTACGTCGCGTGTGCGCATTGCGGAGCATACGCATGTGCAGAAATGCAGATTTTTAGCCATTATCGCTGCGCTGCGAACAACGGCAGCTAGCGATCAACTTGGAATGACCCCCCATACCAGACAGACATAGAGGTAAGAGGGCCCTGCTTGCAAGCTTATAGTCTACGAGGGTAATAGGTACAGCATGATACACAAGTGTGAAGATACCGGGTTCCAAATCACTCAAGCACGGTGTTAGATGAAAAACCAACACTGGTTTATTGAACAGAATAGGTTATAAACAGTTAAGCACACTTCTGTAATCCAAGTCCACACGACAATTCCCACCACAAACTCCTGGCAGACCAATACTTCTTAGTTAAATTGCAGAGAATCTCTCTTTCAGCTCTTTGGTTGGCTCTACTTATACCCCCAGAAGCTTCATATTGCAGGGGTGTGTGTGTGACTTCTTTGTATAAGGATCTTACAGCATTGGAATACAATACATATTCTAATCAAGGTGATTACATCAGCCAGAGAGCCACCATGTCTGGTCAGCTCACTGTTGGACAATAGGGAGTAAACAAAATGGGACAATGGTAACTTATATGACTCACCCTTTGAGTGTCCACTGTGGTGTTAGTAAACAATAGAAAACTAGGTCTAACATGAATACATTATCTAAAGGGTAACAGATAACATAACACAATTGCATATGTGAACAATATTAAGGTAAACACAATATTAGGTGAGCATTAATGGATATGTTATGGAGAATGAACAAACAGACAAATTATATGTATATGGATATGGGCTTAAAAAGTACATATTTGACATGGGAAATGAGGCATAGCTATATTAATTGTCACAGACCTCTCAGTTCCTCACAACAAGGATAGGTGCTATCTATTGCGTATTGGTCCAGCCAGATTGCAGAAGATTTTGGTGAACTGTATGATCCAGTAACACCACAATATTGACCTGGGTTCAGCAGGATGTGAAAGTGAAGAAAGAGCAAATACAGTATAAGAGGTTACAGTATGTGTGGACTGTCTATCCACATGTACAATATTCTGGGCCCACACAGTGTGGTATGGATGGAAATGTGACTGTCTTGGGATTAGGGTTTTATCAACCTCACAAGTTCATGGAACCTGGGAAAGTACAGTTGGTGCTTGTTTGCAGATTTCTGCACAATTGTGAGCTAACGTGACTCATTTAATTTGCTGCACTCAAATTAGTTAGATGTAAAGTTGAATAATCTGCACAGAACACAAAATTAAACATAGGGCAGTACGGATGGTGTAATGGTTAGAATTACTGCTTCACAGCATGGAGGTCATAGGGTCTATTCCCACCATAGCCCTTACCGTGTGAAGTTTGAATTTCTTCCCCGTACTTGCGTGGGTTTCCTCCAGACACTCCAGCTTCCTCCCACACTCCAAAAATATACTGGTAGGTTAATTGGCTCCTTACAAAAACTAACCCTAGAGTGGGGTGTAGTACTGGTGACCGGCGGTCTCCTGACCGCCGGTCACCTTACCGACGCTGGGATCCCGGCAGCATACCGACGCCGGGGAGGGGCGAGTGCAGCAAGCCCCTTGTGGGCTCGCTGCGCTCGCCACGCTGCGGGCTCGGTGGCGACCTGCGGTCGCCACGGGTTCTATTCCCACTCTATGGGTGTCGTGGACACCCACGAGTGGAAATAGTCCCTGTTGGTCGGCATGCCGACCATCGGGATAGTGAGCCGTCGGGCTCACGGAGGAGGTCATGTGACTGTCGGTCAGCTGACCGGCGGTCACATGAATACCACCCCTAGAGTGTAAGTGTGTGTATGTCTGTGTGATTAAGGCAGACTAGATGGGCCAAGTGGTTCTTATCCCCCCTGCCCCCCCGGACTTCACGATCCGAGCCAGGAACCGAGTCCGGCTCGGGACTTCCCACCAGACTCGGATCCCAGAATGAGGCAAAATGTCATCATTCCGCTGTTGGATTCTCACGGGTTTTGAATTCCATATAAAGAGCTGCGCATAACCACCATTTTCACTTTGGACTTAGAGATTGAGGGAGACAGACCTCTGTCTCGCTGTGGGTTGTGGCGTCGGGTGCTGTCAGTGTGTGCTTTCTAGGGGTGCTGTTAGGAGTGCTGTCCTGTCACTGGCCCTGTCCAGTATGCTGTAAAAATATAGGGGTGTTGTGAAAATAAAGGGGCACTGTTCTGTGTGCTGTAATAATAAAGGGGTGCTGTCCTGCGAAATGGAGAACAAAAACTTGGAGGAAAAAATAGTGAAAGATCAGAAACCACTTCCAGTTCCTAGTTCTAGTGCTGAAGCTGCTGCTGCCACAAGTCATGACATTGACGATGCAATTCCATCAACGTTGTCTGCTAAGGCCGATGCCCAATGTCATAGAGGGCATGTAAAATCCAAGAAGCAAAAAAATAGTAAATGAGAAACGTAAAATTGGCAATATGCCATTCATGACACGAAGAGGCAAGGAAAGGCTAAGGCCTTGGCCTATTTTCATGACCGGTGGTTTCTCATGAGGATGGAAGCCCTCCTCTCTCTCCAAAAATAAAAAAAATGAAGCTTGTTAAAGCAAGGAAAAAACAACTGTGTGTTCAGAGATATCACAAATCCCCAAGGAGAGTCCAAGTGTGTCCGTGGTTGCGATGTCTAGGCCTGACCTTCCCAAGGATCCTACCACCATTTGCACACACCCTGCAAGTGCTGGGAGTAGCAACTCCAGTCCAGTTGCTGAGATTGAGATTGAGGATGTCACTGTAGAAGTACACCGGGATGTAGAGGATATTGTTATAGCTGGCGTCGAGGAGGAAGAAAACAATGAGGATTCTGATGGTGATGTGGTTTGTTTGAATAAGGCACCAGTGGAGACAGTTGTTGGTCATGGGATCAAAAAGCCCATTGTCATGCCTTGGCAAAACACCAAAAAAGCCACCTCTTCGGTGTGAAATTATTTTTCCACAAATCTGGACAACATGGCCAATATTTACTAATATTCGTGTTTGTGTTGGTTTGTGTAGTGTTTAAACTCGTCTTGTATCGGGTGCATTTTCATGCAACTTTTTGAAACTATATACGCCAAGTTACGAAGCAGTCGACTTTATGGTTTTCGTGTTTTCCGATGTCGATGCCAGTCAGTTTTTTTTTTGGCCTATTTACGGCCGTCATTGTTGTTTGCGTTCGTGTTTTTGTATTTTTTTCTGTTTTTTTTTCTAAGTTAAACGCGGCAGGGTTTACTTTTCACTTTTAGTTTCGTTTTTCATCCCCGTTCGTGATTGGTTGTGTTTCAGATGGTAGGAGTGTCTGTGCGCAACCATATAAATACGCCCCAAACCGTACGCACCTCATGGGTTTAGTTAGTGGTGAGGAGGAGGGAGGTTGTGCTGTGGAGGTAGGTGAATTTGTGGTTTGGTGAGGAGTGTTGGTAGCAATTTCTGAGTGTAGTATTGTGTTTGAAAGTCGTCTTGTCATTCTTGTAGTCTTGTTTTTTGTGGTTTTGTCTCATTTTTTGTCCAAGTTATTTTTCTTTATAGTCCCTTGTCAGTGTTTGTATGGGTGTGTGTGAGTTGTGTAGTGGTAGTGGAGGAGTGTGTTGTTTGTCTATTTTTTTTCTCTGTTAAGTGTTTAGACACACAATTATGTGTGACTCAGAGGTGGGTGAGGTGGAGGGTGTGAGTGAGGGGGAGAAGGTCGGTCAGGTGGAGGAGGTGAGTGTGAGTGAGGTTAGTGAGGTGGAGGAGGTGGGTGAGGTTGCTGCAGCAGCCTCAAGTGACAGTGATAGTGACAGTCAGAGAGCTCCGCAGCCACGCACCACTACTAAGACTGGGCGGAATGTAAAGTTTAGTTATGCCGAAAATGTGGCATTGGTGCGTGAGCTGATGAAGTATCAGAGGCAGCTATTTGGACCTGAGTCCGCCAAGGTGCCAACACGGAAGAAGACGGTGTTGTGGGTGAAAGTTGTTGCTGCTGTGAATAGTGAGGGGATGGTCAAGCGGACGGAGGACACGTGCCGCAAACGGTACTATGACATAAAGCGACGTGTCAAGTCCAGAATGGCCAAGGAGGCAAAGTCGGCTAGAAAAACTGGTGGTGGGCAGCCCTATATTGCAAGATATCTGGAGTATGAGGAGCCCATGCGGAGTGTAATACCTCCTGAAGTAGTCTCTGCAATCCATGTCCGGGATTCAGATAGGCCCAGGAAGAATGGTGAGCATGTGTATTTCCATTAACATTCTATGACCTTATATATATATATATATATATATTTTTTTTTTTTTTTTTAAATGTGAGTCATGTCACGTTGCATATTACTCCCATCTTCAAGTGTGTGTCAGCAAATACATTGTTTTGGGTAATGTTTTTTCCAAAAGCCAATGTAACATCTTACTTTATTGTATGTCATGTGTTTTTTTCCAGTATATTTTGCATGTGTAGTTTGGACTTGGTGTGTCATTGAATTGTCCTGCAATAATGGTTTCCTTTTGGACCTTTTTTTCTTTTTACATTTTGACTATGTTTTATATTTCGGTTATCCATGTGCAATGTTTCAAAAACAGTGGTTGTCATGTTAGAGGCTGGAGTAGTGGAAAGTGGTTTGGAAACCACTTACATGTGTAATGTCATTATTACAGAATGTAATATTTTTTTAAAAAAACCCACTATTTGTTTGTTCTGTTTGAGTTTGTATTTGTACCCTGACACAACACTGCAGTGTAAATTTTTAATTTGTGTTTTGTTTTTGTTTGGCTCATATAGTGGTAATGTGTGTTTTGAGTGCCACATCACAGAGCAATTTATATATTGCATCTGTAATATTTTTACTTTCATTACAAAATGAAGATGTGTGTGTTTTTGGTTGTTAGTGTATATATTTTTACTTGTGGCCTATGTCAGTGTCCTGTACATGTTTTCCTGTGTTGCACTTTCCATAGTGCATATGGCTATTGGACAATGTTTATTGTTTTATGTAGTGGTTTTTTTGTTTCCGGTCCTTATGTATTTATTAAAAATAAACAAGCATTTCTTAAAGAATACATTTTTATAAGCATAATGAGTGGATGTATCAACAATAGCATGAATACATGTTTTTTTTTTACAGTGTTTGAAAAAAGCAGTACTACTCGTCCTCCAGTAACTCCCATTACATCTGATGATGATGACGCTGCAGAAGCAGGTAAAGTGTCCATTGTAGTATAGGGTATGTTTGTAAAGGAATGGCCATAACAAAATTTCACTTTCAATAATAGATCCATCAAAAGAAGTCTGGAGCAGCAGAAGTGGGACTTCTGTAAGACACCACCACAAAAACCTGTGGCAGCAAAGAAAGCAAGGTCTGATGTCCAGGGCCAACCACAGCAGGCTACCCCGCCACGAAGATTATCAACAGTATGTCCGGTCCCCCCACTCCAAATTTTGTACACACCTCCAAGACGTCAACCACACTCCCCTCATCTTGATTGTGAGTATCCAACTGAAATAAATGTAAACAATTTCAGATCGTAATCAAACTTTTTCTTCACCACATTAAGTCAAAACACATCAAAATCTTATATACTTACTGAAGTAAGTAAAACATGAAATGGAATCCAAGCAAAATGGCCTTGTCCACATCCAGTAAAGATACGTATGTCCACTTGAGCCATACAGTAGCACATTGTGTGTAAGATGCTGCAACAGAAACTCATGTTTATTTTTTTTAAATAGTAAGGTTGTTTATCAAATTTTCACATGTGTGTTTGACCTCACATTGCCAAATACATATAAAAACATTACTATGTTTGTTTTAGAAAAGCTATAAGGTAACACATTATGGATTACAATGTGTTTTTATGGTGGAGTATGTCTGATCTACAATAAAACTAAAGTGTTTGCAATCACAATTAAGTAACCAGACACATTTGCCACAAACAGGCATATGTATGTATTTAAGTTATGATATTGCTAGGCAGAATATCTGAAAGTAACAGTGAATGACATGTGTTCCATGTGTAGTGATTTGTTTTCATTTATCAAACATATGGATAGCTAACGGAGATTTTTTTTCTACATTTCAGCTTCTAGTCCTGGTAACAGCATCCCTCCGCACCAACAACAACACAGTGACATGGATGAGACAATCATGTTAGAAATGCAGCCATTAAGCCAAGGAATCAGCACCCCAGCACCTGTGAGTACACCACCACAGCAAAGCACACCACCACCACAACACAGCCCAACAACACCAGTAACACAAGGCCCTGATCAGGTGTTTTGGACCATTTGGGCTAGACAGCAGGCCACTAATGAAGATTGCCTGCGTAGGCAGACACAAATGTTTGCAAGCCTACCATGTCACCTCAGAAGAATAACCAGAAATATGAGTAGACAAAATGAACAAACCACAAGAATTGGCAATACCATGGAACTCATGCGTACAGACATTACACAGGCCATGACCAACTTACAGCGCATAATGGAAGAACAGCACAGACTAATGGCAGAACAGCACAGACAACAGCAAAGTTATATGAACATTTTTCAAAACAATCAAAAGATCCTATAGATTGTAAGCTTGCGAGCAGGGCCTTCCTACCTCTATGACTGTTATCACCCAGTTTGTTATTGTTATTTCAAATTGTAAAGCGCAACGGAATTTGCTGCGCTATATAAGAAACTGTTAATAAATAAATAAATAATTAAATAAATGAGTTTATTACGAATTGTAGACAATCAAAATGCTGCTACATGTGAACTCAATGCCACCCTCACTAACCTGAATGAAACACTCAGATCCATGCACCAACAGCAAACAAGCAGCAGTTCTGGTATGACTACTCCAAATATCACGCCAGTCTCTTCACCACCAAGACGCTCCACCAGAGCACGACAACATGACAGTGCTAAAGGCAAAGGGCAGGACAAGCAGCCACCCAAACATTTTTTCAAAAAACAACAAATTTTACATTTCTGATAAGTAAATCAAAATAGTTAGTAAGTGTATGTTTGGCAAAATATATATAACACTTAGCTCCTTGACAATTTATACAACATCATTAATTATAAGTGGTACAAACATCAACTTGAAATTTGTACACACATTTATTCTTTACCATCTTTGTTTTTTTTGGAGGAGGGAAATGTTGTTGGAGCTGCACATACATGTTAGCAGGAAGTAACCAGACCACTTGATTTTTTTCTAATCATTACTCTTTCTAGATTCCAATCATTCTCCTATCCTGCACACACAATCATTGCCAGGCAGCCACATACATGTTAGCAGGAAGTAACCAGACCCATTGATTTTTTTCTAATCATTACTCTTTCTAGATTCCAATCATTCTCATATCCTGCAGCCAATACAAATTACAATGGGATTGTTAACTATTTTACCTTTCTTCTCTATACAACATTACAAGAATAACACAATTGAGTTGCGTAAAAAGCTTTTAATATGTTGTCATTGAATTGAGATAATTCATTGCCAAAATGAATGTCATTATTGTTGGTCCATGTTTGTGTGTGTTAAAAATGAGTAATAATGTTATTACACATGATGCAGAAACAAAAAAATAAGAAATTTTATACCAAAAAACAAATAATGTGTATAATAATGTATATATGTGGCAAACTGTGTATTTACTTACAAATCAGCAAGTTTACTGCAGCAAACAATACGAAATAAATTATTTTTGATGAGAGTAAGTTTGTGTCCCTTAAATATGATGGAGCATCACACATAGGGACACATGTATTCCTCAAGGCTAACATATTATATGTTGAGGACTGTTTATTTAGAACACAGGTTCTCAAACTCGGACCTCAGGACCCCACACAGTGCATGTTTTGCAGGTCTCCTCACAGAATCACAAGTGACATAATTAGCTCCACCTGTGAACCTTTTAAAATGTGTCTGTGAGTAATTCATACACCTGTGCTTCTACTGGGTTACCTGCAAAACATGCACTGTGTGGGGTCCTGAGGGCCGAGTTTGAGAACCTGTGCATTAGGATGTTACACACAATCATAAAGTCAAATACTAAATTAATTAATATGTGGATTATGTGTGCTTGTAATAAATTAGCAGTGCAAGTTTAGGAACACTTATCCAGACTTAATGCATGCCACTCATAATCTGTTGTTTTGAGTTTTAAAATAAACACAATACACATGCGACATTTGTTTTGCATAAAGCGAGGGTATATTTGTATGTCTCAAGGAGACAGACACATTCTGAGTAATGGATTTTAAATTAAAAATGGAACAACATCTATTTATGATTACACAACAAATGAAATAAGCAAACCAAATTTACCTTAGAAATAGCGAGTGATGAGCTCTTGCCTAACCTGCTTCCCTACATCTGTACTCCAAGTATCACCAGATGTCTCTAATTCCTCTGCTTGCTGGCTGCTTTCTTCATCCTCCTCCTCCTCCTCAACATGTGGCAGATGTTGTTGCAAACACATGTTATGAAGAAAGCAGCAGCAGAAACACATGTTATGAAGAAAGCAGCAGATCTTTCTATCACATTCCGCATGGACTTATGTGCATGATTGTAATTGTGTTCAGCAGGGGTATCAGGTCAGGACAATGGAGTTAGAAGCCAAGAGAAACAGCCATATCCTCCATCACCTAAAAGACAGATATAGTAACGTGATTCATGTTAAGATACAGCAACACGTAAGTAACACACTGTGGGGCAGATGTATTAACCTGTAGAAGGCATAAGAAAGTGAAAAACCAGTGATATGTGCAAGGTAATAAAGGCAGCAGACAATCTGTTCCTAAATGTTCATTTACATATTGGAGCTGATTGGCTGGTGCCATTATCACCTTACACAGATCACTGGTTTCTCACTTCCTTATGCCTTCTACAGGTTAATACATCTGCACCTGTATTTGGACAAAGTATTCGCAGGCCTACACATATCAAATTACATACCCAGCAGCCATCCATCTGGCATTTGTCCATCCTCAAACTTATCAAAGAGGGATGACTGACTGAGGATGAAGGAGTCATGGCAGCCCCCAGGGTAACCAGCAACAACACTCATTATTTTGAGATTTGCATCACAAACCACCTGCACATTTGTGGAGTGCTCTAGATGGCGATTTGTATATATGTGCTGCCTGCCCCTAGGTGGTCTCAGCTGAATGTGTGTGCAATCTATGGCTCCAAGCACATTGGGCATGCCAGCCAGCTCATAGAAATCTACCCTGACGGCATGCCACTGAGACTCCTGGGTAGGGAATCACATTGAGGCATCGATGTGGGGCTGCAAAACAGCCAACACCTGTGTGTATATTTGAAAGAACAATAAACATGAGATTTTAGGACAGAACTGGCCACCGAGAAAAAAAAAAAAAAAAAAAAAAGAAGAGGTAGTTAGGTATACATCACCTGTGTTAATATTCTAGAAAATGAGGGCTGTGAGATTCCTATGACATCCCCAGACACAGCCTGAAAGCTGCCAGTAGCCATAAAGTGCAACACAGCCAGGAGTTTGTGCAGGCCTGAGACAGAGCGAGAGCGTGCTGTCTCAGGGTCTAGGCCCAGTTTGACAAGGTCATACAGACAGAAAATGTTGTTACGATTTAGACGGAACATCTGTATGACCATATCATCGGACAATGCGTTCAAGTTTAAACGCCCCCTAAAAAACCGAGGCCTGCGCAGCCTCCGCGGAACCTGTACAACCTGCTGACCATGTTCAGTTTGTTGGCCCTGGTTACTTACCGGCTGATGTCTGAGTCTGAGGAATCCCACAGCACACAAAATATCACTGGTCCACAGTCCTGCTGCCATTTCTGAGTGTAGGTGGATTGAATTGGGACTAACATCCTTTTATAGGCATCCGTATTCAGGTGTGATTGATTTTTGAGTTGCAACACATGTAAACACGGCTGAAAAAAGCAGGTCTAATTTTTTGCCGCTTTTTTTAACGAATCGCAAAAAAATACGACCGCAATTGAGCACTCAGAGACTAACACCCAAATACGAATGAATAGTGAATACCCATATTGTATGAAATAACAGCCGCGTTTGACCGATGGTCTATTCATTCGTATTTCTGAACTTTGCAAATCAAACCATTACGAATAGTCCAAACACTGCCGAGATTGATGCTTAGTGAATTCCCATGTTGGTACTTAGAAAAAAAAACACAAATCGGACAAACACGATTTTTTCGTAAATATTGGCCCAGGTGTCAAGCCGTGTGTTGCCTTTGTCAATCCATAATAAGTAGGGATAAGAATGTTAACCACCTAGGAACATCCTCCCTTATACGTCACCTGCAGCGCATTCATCATTATTATTAGTATTATTATTACATTTTATTTATAAGGCACCACAAGTGTTTCGCGGCGCCGTACAAAGGACAGTACAGGGAGACAAAACTTAGTATTACAGTAAATAAACAATAAAAATAGAGTACATGTAACAAAGAGCACCACAAGTCTCAAGACATAATACAGCTAAGATGTAAGTAGCGAGGGAGTGATCATCGTACTACTAGGGGCCATAGATGGAGATGAGCCTTTACCAGCAGGAGAAAAAGCGGGTAAAGATGGCCGCTGAGTAGGAGAGAGCTGTGAGTGAAATGTGTCAAGAAGAGGGCTTAGATAACAAGAGGAAGAGCTAACAATCTAGTGGGAAGGGTCGACAGACAGATGACATGAGGTGCAAGCAAGCGGGATGTAGCCTGTAAGTAAAGCTGAGATGTTCAAGGCATGAGGCAGGGGGATGGAGGAGAGGCCTCAGGACTAGGTTATGCATCGGGAGGACCAGGTTATGCTTTGATGAATAGGTCGGTAAGTCATTGTCAAGTTCAGAAACTTTGGGTAATAGCGTAAACAGTCCACTAACACCTAAGTCCCTTCTTCCTGTTGTACTTAAGCTCCTGCAATCCACACCACCAACTCCCTCAACGTCAATTTCTTCCTCAGTCAGGAAAGTAAGTAGTCCTGCAGGTCATGTCACTGGCATGACTGACGAGTCCTCTCCTATCCGGGATTCCTTCGGAGGATGCTTGAGTGGTATGCCTACTGCTGCTGCTGCTGCTGCTGCTGTTGTTGCTGCTGGGAGTCGATCATCATCCCAGAGAGAAAGTCGGAAGACCACTTGTACTACTTCAACTAAGCAATTGACTGTCCAACAGTCCTTTGCGAAGAAGATGAAATATGACAGCAGTCACCGTGTTGCAAAGCAGATTACTGAGTACATAACAACTATGGAGGTGTTAGAGGTGCATCCGGTATCCGCAAAAAGTGCAGTGAGATTTAGACAGTTGATGGACGTGCTATGTCTCCGGTACCAAAAACCCGGTCAGTGGCCCGAAAAATTGCGGGCCACTTTCGTCATTCAGCGACTGTGCGCCGAAGACTGGAGCCCCAACAAACACTCCTGAACCTGCCCTGCCATCACCTGAAGTAAGAGGTGGTAACGAGGTGGAATTCAACATTCTATATGCTTCAAAGGATGGAGGAGCAGCAAAAAGCCATTCAAGCCTTTACGTCCACTCATGTGCAGTGGAGAATGATTTCCGTGTTGTGCAGGGTTCCCCAACCCTTCGAACTTGCCACACGTGAAGTTAGTTTAGACACTGCCAGCTTGAATCAGGTCATTCCCCTCATCAGGCTTTTGCAGAAGCAGCTGGAGAAATTGAAGGAGGAGCTAACACGGAGCGATTCTGCTAAGTATGTGGGACTTGTGGATGGAGCCCTTCATTTGCTTTGCCAGGATTCAAGGGTGGTCAATCTGTTGAAATCAGAGCACTACATTTTGGCCACCGTGTTCTATCCTAGGTTTAAAGCCTACGTTGTATCACAAAAGTCTGCAGAGGTGCAAAGACCTGCTGGTGAGAAAATTGTCAACTCAATCTGACCGTGACCTGACAACAGCTTCTTCTTCATTTTCTCCCGCAACTGGGGCTGAGAGGAAAATAATAAAATTTCCTAGCCCACCCACTGGCGGTGATGCAGGGCAGTCAGGAGCAAATGCTTACATCTGGTCTGGACTGAAGGAGCTGCCAACAATTACTGACATGTCTGCTGTCACTGCATATGATGCTGTCACCGTTGAAAGAATGGTGGAGTATTATATCGGTGACAGCATCCAAGTAGGTATGTCAGACAGTCCGTATGTTATACTAGCAGGCTAAAGAGGCAATTAGGAGGCCCTTGCACAAACTAGCTTTATTTTACCTAGGTTTCCCCCCCCCTCCCCCCCTCCCCTTCAGTGTGTACTCCGAAAGAGTGTTTAGTGCAACCGGTAACCTTGTCAGCGATCGGCGTAAGAGGTTACTTCCACAAGAGGAAGATGATGTTCATCAAAATGAATGATAAATTCTACCAGGAAGACCTTTACCAGCAATTGCCTCCAGAAAGTACAGAGGGACTTGTGATGGTAGATTCCAGTGGGGACAAATTAATACTGTCATGAGGATGTAAACACTGAAAGGGGTGAGGAATCAGAGGATGAGAATGAGAACTACATTTTGCCTCTGTAGAGCCAGTTTGTGCAAGGAGAGATTAATTGCTTCTTTTTTGGTGGAGGCCCAAACAAAGCAATAATTTCAGCCACAGTCGTGTGGCAGACCCTTTAGCTGAAATGATTGGATTGTTAAAGTGTACGCGTCCTGTTAATTAGAGATGTGCACCGGAAATTTTTCGGGTTTTGTGTTTTGGTTTTGGATTCGGTTCCGCGGCCGTGTTTTGGATTCGGACGCGTTTTGCCAAAACCTCCCTGACATTTTTTTGTCGGATTCGGGTGTGTTTTGGATTCGGGTGTTTTTTTACAAAAAACCCTCAAAAACAGCTTAAATCATAGAATTTGGGGGTCATTTTGATCCCATAGTATTATTAACCTCAATAACCATAATTTCCACTCATTTTCAGTCTATTCTGAACACCTTACACCTCACAATATTATTTTTAGTCCTAAAATTTGCACCGAGGTCGCTGGATGGCTAAGCTAAGCGACACAAGTGGCCGACACAAACGCCTGGCCCATCTAGGAGTGGCACTGCAGTGTCAGGCAGGATGGCACTTCAAAAAAATAGTCCCCAAACAGCACATGATGCAAAGAAAAAAAGAGGCGCACCAAGGTCGCTGTGTGACTAAGCTAAGCGACACAAGTGGCCGACACAAACACCTGGCCCATCTAGGAGTGGCACTGCAGTGTCAGGCAGGATGGCACTTCAAAAAAATAGTCCCCAAATAGCACATGATGCAAAGAAAAATGAAAGAAAAAAGAGGTGCAAGATGGAATTGTCCTTGGGCCCTCCCACCCACCCTTATGTTGTATAAACAGGACATGCACTTTAACGAACCCATCATTTCAGCGACAGGATCTGCCATACGACTGTGACTGAAATGACTGGTTGGTTTGGGCCCCCACCAAAAAAGAAGCAATCAATCTCTCCTTGCACAAACTGGCTCTACAGAGGCAAGATGTCCACCTCATCATCATCCTCCGATTCCTCACCCCTTTCACTGTGTACATCCCCCTCCTCACAGATTATTAATTCGTCCCCACTGGAATCCACCATTTCAGATCCCTGTGTACTTTCTGGAGGCAATTGCTGCTGGTGAATGTCTCCACGGAGGAATTGATTATAATTCATTTTGATGAACATCATCTTCTCCACATTTTCTGGAAGTAACCTCATACGCCGATTGCTGACAAGGTGAGCGGCTGCACTAAACACTCTTTCGGAGTACACACTGGAGGGAGGGCAACTTAGGTAGAATAAAGCCAGTTTGTGCAAGTGCCTCCAAATTGCCTCTTTTTCCTGCCAGTATACGTACAGACTGTCTGACGTGCCTACTTGGATGCGGTCACTCATATAATCCTCCACCATTCTTTCAATGGTGAGAGAATCATATGCAGTGACAGTAGACGACATGTCAGTAATCGTTGGCAGGTCCTTCAGTCCGGACCAGATGTCAGCAGTCGCTCCAGACTGCTCTGCATCACTGCCAGCGGGTGGGCTCGGAATTTTTAGCCTTTTCCTCGCACCCCCAGTTGCGGGAGAATGTGAAGGAGGAGCTGTTGACGGGTCACGTTCCGCTTGACTTGACAATTTTCTCACCAGCAGGTCTTTGAACCTCTGCAGACTTGTGTCTGCTGGAAAGAGAGATACAACGTAGGTTTTAAATCTAGAATCGAGCACGGTGGCCAAAATGTAGTGCTCTGATTTCAACAGATTGACCACCCGTGAATCCTGGTTAAGCGAATTAAGGGCTCCATCCACAAGTCCCACATGCCTAGCGGAATCGCTCTGTTTTAGCTCCTCCTTCAATGTCTCCAGCTTCTTCTGCAAAAGCCTGATGAGGGGAATGACCTGACTCAGGCTGGCAGTGTCTGAACTGACTTTACGTGTGGCAAGTTCAAAGGATTGCAGAACCTTGCACAACGTTGAAATCATTCTCCACTGCGCTTGAGTCAGGTGCATTCCCCCTCCTTGCCTATATCGTGGGCAGATGTATAGGCTTGAATGGCCTGTTGCTGCTCCTCCATCCTCTGAAGCATATAGAGGGTTGAATTCCACCTCGTTACCACCTCTTGCTTCAGATGATGGCAGGGCAGGTTCAGGAGTGTTTGCTGGTGCTCCAGTCTTCGGCACGCGGTGGCTGAATGCCGAAAGTGGCCCGCAATTCTTTGGGGCACCGACAGCCTCTCTTGCACGCCCCTGTCGTTTTTTAAATAATTCTGCACCACCAAATTCAATGTATGTGCAAAACATGGGACGTGCTGGAATTTGCCCAGATGTAATGCACGCACAATATTGCTGGCATTGTCCGATGTCACAAATCGCCAGGAGAGTCCAATTGGGGTAAGCCATTCTGCGATGATGTTCCTCAGTTTCCGTAAGAGGTTGTCAGCTGTGTTGGCGTTTGCGAGATGCTGCTACTAATGCCGCCGCTGCTGTTCTTGCTGCGGGAGGCAATACATCTACCCAGTGGGCTGTCACAGTCATATAGTCCTGAGTCTGCCCTGCTCCACTTGTCCACATGTCCGTGGTTAAGTGGACATTAGGTACAACTGCATTTTTTAGGACACTGGTGACTCTTTTTCTGACGTCTGTGTACATTTTCGGTATCGCCTGCCTAGAGAAATGGAACCTAGATGGTATTTGGTACCGGGGACACAGTACCTCAATCAAGTCTCTAGTTGCCTGTGAATTAACGGTGGATACCGGACACACGTTTCTCACCACCCAGGCTGACAAGACCGGAGTTATCCGCTTTGCAGCAGGATGACTGCTGTGATATTTCATCTTCCTCGCAAAGGACTGTTGGACAGTTAATTGCTTACTGGAAGTAGTACAAGTGGTCTTCCGACTTACCCTCTGGGATGACGATCGAATCCCAGCAGCAACAACAGCAGCGCCAGCAGCAGTAGGCGTTACACTCAAGGATGCATCGGAGAAATCCCAGGCAGGAGAGGACTCGTCATACTTACCAGTGACATAGCCTGCAGGACTATTGGCTTTCCTGTGTAAGGAGGAAATTGACACTGAGGGAGTTGGTGGTGTGGTTTGCAGGAGCTTGGTTACAAGAGGAAGGGATTTAGTGGTCAGTGGACTGCTTCCGCTGTCACCCAAAGTTTTTGAACTTGTCACTGACTTATGATGAATGCGGTCCAGGTGACATATAAGGGAGGATGTTCCTAGGTGGTTAACGTCCTTACCCCTACTTATTACAGCTTGACAAAGGCAACACACGGCTTGACACCTGTTGTCCGCATTTGTGTTGAAATAATTCCACACCGAAGAGGTGATTTTTTTTGTATTTTGACCAGGCATGTCAATGGCCATATTCGTCCCACGGACAACAGGTGTCTCCCCGGGTGCCTGACTTAAACAAACCACCTCACCATCAGAATCCTCCTTGTCAATGTCCTCCCCAGCGCCAGCAACACCCATATCCTCATCCTGGTGTACTTCAACAGTGACATCTTCAATTTGACTGTCAGGAAATGGACTGCGGGTGCTCCTTCCAGCACTTGCAGGGGGCGTGCAAATGGTGGAAGGCGCAAGCTCTTCCCGTCCAGTGTTGGGAAGGTCAGGCATCGCAACCGACACAATTGGACTCTCCTTGGGGATTTGTGATTTAGAAGAACGCACAGTTCTTTGCTGTGCTTTTGCCAGCTTAAGTCTTTTCATTTTTCTAGCGAGAGGATGAGTGCTTCCATCCTCATGTGAATCTGAACCACTAGCCATGAACATAGGCCAGGGCCTCAGCCATTCCTTGCCACTCCGTGTCGTAAATGGCATATTGGCAAGTTTACGCTTCTCATCAGACGCTTTCAATTTTGATTTTTGGGTCATTTTACTGAACTTTTGTTTTTTTGGATTTTACATGCTCTCTACTATGACATTGGGCATCGGCCTTGGCAGACGACGTTGATGGCATTTCATCGTCTCGGCCATGACTAGTGGCAGCAGCTTCAGCATGAGGTGGAAGTGGATCTTGATCTTTCCCTATTTTAACCTCCACATTTTTGTTCTCCATTTTTTAATGTGTGGAATTATATGCCAGTATCAATAGCAATGGCCTACTACTATATATACTGCGCACATACTGATGATCACTGTCAGCAAACTGCAAAACTAAAATGCACCACAGGTATAGAATCTAGATGGATAGTATACTTGATGACACAGAGGTAGGTAGAGCAGTGGCCTTCCGTACCGTACTGCTACATATACTGGTGGTCACTGTCAGCAAACTGCAAAACTAAAATGCACCACAGGTATAGAATCTAGATGGATAGTATACTTGACGACACAGAGGTAGGTAGAGCAGTGGCCTTCCGTACCGTACTGCTATATATACTGGTGGTCACTGTCAGCAAAACTCTGCACTGTACTCCTCCTATATAATATACTGGTGGTCCCCAGTCCCCACAATAAAGCAGTGTGAGCACAGATATATGCAGCACACTGAGCACAGATATGGAGTGTTTTTCAGGCAGACAACGTATACTGGTGGTCACTGTCAGCAAAACTCTGCACTGTACTCCTCCTATATAATATACTGCTGCTCCCCAGTCCCCACAATTAAGCAGTGTGAGCACAGATATATGCAGCACACTGAGCACAGATATGGAGTTTTTCAGGCAGACGATGTATACTGGTGGTCACTGTCAGTAAAACACTGCACTGTACTCCTCCTATATAATACAGCTGCTCCCCAGTCCCCACAATTAAGCAGTGTGAGCACAGATATATGCAGCACACTGAGCACAGATATGGAGTGTTTTTCAGGCAGACAACGTATACTGGTGGTCACTGTCAGCAAAACTCTGCACTGTACTCCTCCTATATAATATACTGGTGGTCCCCAGTCCCCACAATAAAGCAGTGTGAGCACAGATATATGCAGCACACTGAGCACAGATATGGAGTTTTTCAGGCAGACGATGTATACTGGTGGTCACTGTCAGTAAAACACTGCACTGTACTCCTCCTATATAATACAGCTGCTCCCCAGTCCCCACAATTAAGCAGTGTGAGCACAGATATATGCAGCACACTGAGCACAGATATAGAGTGTTTTTCAGGCAGACAACGTATACTGGTGGTCACTGTCAGCAAAACTCTGCACTGTACTCCTCCTATATAATATACTGGTGGTCCCCAGTCCCCACAATAAAGCAGTGTGAGCACAGATATATGCAGCACACTGAGCACAGATATGGAGTGTTTTTCAGGCAGACAACGTATACTGGGGGTCACTGTCAGCAAAACTCTGCACTGTACTCCTCCTATATAATATACTGGTGGTCCCCAGTCCCCACAATAAAGCAGTGTGAGCACAGATATATGTAGCACACTGAGCACAGATATGGAGTTTTTCAGGCAGACGATGTATACTGGTGGTCACTGTCAGTAAAACACTGCACTGTACTCCTCCTATATAATACAGATGCTCCCCAGTCCCCACAATTAAGCAGTGTGAGCACAGATATATGCAGCACACTGAGCACAGATATGGAGTGTTTTTCAGGCAGACAACGTATACTGGTGGTCACTGTCAGCAAAACTCTGCACTGTACTCCTCCTATATAGTATACTGGTGGTCCCCAGTCCCCACAATAAAGCAGTGTGAGCACAGATATATGCAGCACACTGAGCACAGATATGGAGTTTTTCAGGCAGACGATGTATACTGGTGGTCACTGTCAGTAAAACACTGCACTGTACTCCTCCTATATAATACAGCTGCTCCCCAGTCCCCACAATTAAGCAGTGTGAGCACAGATATATGCAGCACACTGAGCACAGATATGGAGTGTTTTTCAGGCAGACAACGTATACTGGTGGTCACTGTCAGCAAAACTCTGCACTGTACTGCTCCTATATAATATACTGGTGGTCCCCAGTCCCCACAATAAAGCAGTGTGAGCACAGATATATGCAGCACACTGAGCACAGATATGGAGTGTTTTTCAGGCAGACAACGTATACTGGTGGTCACTGTCAGCAAAACTCTGCACTGTACTCCTCCTATATAATATACTGGTGGTCCCCAGTCCCCACAATAAAGCAGTGTGAGCACAGATATATGCAGCACACTGAGCACAGATATGGAGTTTTTCAGGCAGACGATGTATACTGGTGGTCACTGTCAGTAAAACACTGCACTGTACTCCTCCTATATAATACAGCTGCTCCCCAGTCCCCACAATTAAGCAGTGTGAGCACAGATATATGCAGCACACTGAGCACAGATATGGAGTGTTTTTCAGGCAGACAACGTATACTGGTGGTCACTGTCAGCAAAACTCTGCACTGTACTCCTCCTATATAATATACTGGTGGTCCCCAGTCCCCACAATAAAGCAGTGTGAGCACAGATATATGCAGCACACTGAGCACAGATATGGAGTTTTTCAGGCAGACGATGTATACTGGTGGTCACTGTCAGTAAAACACTGCACTGTACTCCTCCTATATAATACAGCTGCTCCCCAGTCCCCACAATTAAGCAGTGTGAGCACAGATATATGCAGCACACTGAGCACAGATATGGAGTGTTTTTCAGGCAGACAACGTATACTGGTGGTCACTGTCAGCAAAACTCTGCACTGTACTCCTCCTATATAATAGACTGGTGGTCCCCAGTCCCCACAATAAAGCAGTGTGAGCACAGATATATGCAGCACACTGAGCACAGATATGGAGTGTTTTTCAGGCAGTCAACGTATACTGGTGGTCACTGTCAGCAAAACTCTGCACTGTACTCCTCCTATATAATATACTGGTGGTCCCCAGTCCCCACAATAAAGCAGTGTGAGCACAGATATATGCAGCACACTGAGCACAGATATGGAGTGTTTTTCAGGCAGACAACGTATACTGGTGGTCACTGTCAGCAAAACTCTGCACTGTACTCCTCCTATATAATATACTGGTGGTCCCCAGTCCCCACAATAAAGCAGTGTGAGCACAGATATATGCAGCACACTGAGCACAGATATGGAGTGTTTTTCAGGCAGACAACGTATACTGGTGGTCACTGTCAGCAAAACTCTGCACTGTACTCCTCCCAGGGCCGGTTCAAGGGCGCAGAGCGCCCCGGGCAGGAAAGGGGCGTGGCCTAATACAGGGGGCGTGGTGACTCACGCCCCCTGTACATTGAAAGCGCCGCTTGAATGCTGAGCGGTGCGCGATGACGTCATCGCGCACCGCACAGCAAAAGGTCCTCTCCACGAAGAGAAACTAGACGCTATGCGTCTAGTTCCCTTCGTGGAGAGGACCTTTGCTGTGCGGTGCGCGATGACGTCATCGCGCACCGCTCAGCAGTTACTCTCCACGAAGGGA
Source organism: Pseudophryne corroboree (assembly GCF_028390025.1). NCBI lineage: Eukaryota > Metazoa > Chordata > Amphibia > Anura > Myobatrachidae > Pseudophryne > Pseudophryne corroboree. Next base: position 119,819,630 of record NC_086446.1, read on the forward strand.
AACTAGACGCATAGCGTCTAGTTCCCTTCACAGGAGGCGCCGAGGACGGGGACGGCAGCGGCCCGGGCAGCGGAGGCGGACGGGGGACACAGCGGGCAGCAGTGGCGGATCTTGCCACGGTGCGGCGCCCTCCGGATGGCGCCAGCGCCCTCCGGAAGGCGGCGCCCCGGGCAAAAGTCCTGCTTGCCCGTGGCAAGAACCGCCACTGACTCCTCCTATATAATATACTGGTGGTCCCCAGTCCCCACAATAAAGCAGTGTGAGCACAGATATATGCAGCACACTGAGCACAGATATGGAGTTTTTCAGGCAGACGATGTATACTGGTGGTCACTGTCAGTAAAACACTGCACTGTACTCCTCCTATATAATACAGCTGCTCCCCAGTCCCCACAATTAAGCAGTGTGAGCACAGATATATGCAGCACACTGAGCACAGATATGGAGTGTTTTTCAGGCAGACAACGTATACTGGTGGTCACTGTCAGCAAAACTCTGCACTGTACTCCTCCTATATAATATACTGGTGGTCCCCAGTCCCCACAATAAAGCAGTGTGAGCACAGATATATGCAGCACACTGAGCACAGATATGGAGTTTTTCAGGCAGACGATGTATACTGGTGGTCACTGTCAGTAAAACACTGCACTGTACTCCTCCTATATAATACAGCTGCTCCCAGGTCCCCACAATTAAGCAGTGTGAGCACAGATATATGCAGCACACTGAGCACAGATATGGAGTGTTTTTCAGGCAGACAACGTATACTGGTGGTCACTGTCAGCAAAACTCTGCACTGTACTCCAACTATATAATATACTGGTGGTCCCCAGTCCCCACAGTAAAGCAGTGTGAGCACAGATATATGCAGCACACTGAGCACAGATATGGAGTGTTTTTCAGGCAGACAACGTATACTGGTGGTCACTGTCAGCAAAACTCTGCACTGTACTCCTCCTATATAATATACTGGTGGTCCCCAGTCCCCACAATAAAGCAGTGTGAGCACAGATATATGCAGCACACTGAGCACAGATATGGAGTTTTTCAGGCAGACGATGTATACTGGTGGTCACTGTCAGTAAAACACTGCACTGTACTCCTCCTATATAATTCAGCTGCTCCCCAGTCCCCACAATTAAGCAGTGTGAGCACAGATATATGCAGCACACTGAGCACAGATATGGAGTGTTTTTCAGGCAGACAACGTATACTGTTGGTCACTGTCAGCAAAACTCTGCACTGTACTCCTCCTATATAATATACTGGTGGTCCCCAGTCCCCACAATAAAGCAGTGTGAGCACAGATATATGCAGCACACTGAGCACAGATATGGAGTTTTTCAGGCAGACGATGTATACTGGTGGTCACTGTCAGTAAAACACTGCACTGTACTCCTCCTATATAATACAGCTGCTCCCCAGTCCCCACAATTAAGCAGTGTGAGCACAGATATATGCAGCACACTGAGCACAGATATGGAGTGTTTTTCAGGCAGACAACGTATACTGGTGGTCACTGTTAGCAAAACTCTGCACTGTACTCCTCCTATATAATATACTGGTGGTCCCCAGTCCCCACAATAAAGCAGTGTGAGCACAGATATATGCAGCACACTGAGCACAGATATGGAGTGTTTTTCAGGCAGACAACGTATACTGGTGGTCACTGTCAGCAAAACTCTGCACTGTACTCCTCCTATATAATATACTGGTGGTCCCCAGTCCCCACAATAAAGCAGTGTGAGCACAGATATATGCAGCACACTGAGCACAGATATGGAGTTTTTCAGGCAGACGATGTATACTGGTGGTCACTGTCAGTAAAACACTGCACTGTACTCCTCCTATATAATACAGCTGCTCCCCAGTCCCCACAATTAAGCAGTGTGAGCACAGATATATGCAGCACACTGAGCACAGATATGGAGTGTTTTTCAGGCAGACAACGTATACTGGTGGTCACTGTCAGCAAAACTCTGCACTGTACTCCTCCTATATAATATACTGGTGGTCCCCAGTCCCCACAATAAAGCAGTGTGAGCACAGATATATGCAGCACACTGAGCACAGATATGGAGTGTTTTTCAGGCAGACAACGTATACTGGTGGTCACTGTCAGCAAAACTCTGCACTGTACTCCTCCTATATAATATACTGGTGGTCCCCAGTCCCCACAATAAAGCAGTGTGAGCACAGATATATGCAGCACACTGAGCACAGATATGGAGTTTTTCAGGCAGACGATGTATACTGGTGGTCACTGTCAGTAAAACACTGCACTGTACTCCTCCTATATAATACAGCTGCTCCCCAGTCCCCACAATTAAGCAGTGTGAGCACAGATATATGCAGCACACTGAGCACAGATATGGAGTGTTTTTCAGGCAGACAACGTATACTGGTGGTCACTGTCAGCAAAACTCTGCACTGTACTCCTCCTATATAATATACTGGTGGTCCCCAGTCCCCACAATAAAGCAGTGTGAGCACAGATATATGCAGCACACTGAGCACAGATATGGAGTTTTTCAGGCAGACGATGTATACTGGTGGTCACTGTCAGTAAAACACTGCACTGTACTCCTCCTATATAATACAGCTGCTCCCCAGTCCCCACAATTAGGCAGTGTGATTACAGATATATGCAGCACACTGAGCACAGATATGGAGTGTTTTTCAGGCAGACAACGTATACTGGTGGTCACTGTCAGCAAAACTCTGCACTGTACTCCTCCTATATAATATACTGGTGGTCCCCAGTCCCCACAATAAAGCAGTGTGAGCACAGATATATGCAGCACACTGAGCACAGATATGGAGTGTTTTTCAGGCAGACAACGTATACTGGTGGTCACTGTCAGCAAAACTCTGCACTGTACTCCTCCTATATAATATACTGGTGGTCCCCAGTCCCCACAATAAAGCAGTGTGAGCACAGATATATGCAGCACACTGAGCACAGATATGGAGTTTTTCAGGCAGACGATGTATACTGGTGGTCACTGTCAGTAAAACACTGCACTGTACTCCTCCTATATAATACAGCTGCTCCCCAGTCCCCACAATTAAGCAGTGTGAGCACAGATATATGCAGCACACTGAGCACAGATATGGAGTGTTTTTCAGGCAGACAACGTATACTGGTGGTCACTGTCAGCAAAACTCTGCACTGTACTCCTCCTATATAATATACTGGTGGTCCCCAGTCCCCACAATAAAGCAGTGTGAGCACAGATATATGCAGCACACTGAGCACAGATATGGAGTTTTTCAGGCAGACGATGTATACTGGTGGTCACTGTCAGTAAAACACTGCACTGTACTCCTCCTATATAATACAGCTGCTCCCCAGTCCCCACAATTAGGCAGTGTGATTACAGATATATGCAGCACACTGAGCACAGATATGGAGTGTTTTTCAGGCAGACAACGTATACTGGTGGTCACTGTCAGCAAAACTCTGCACTGTACTCCTCCTATATAATATACTGGTGGTCCCCAGTCCCCACAATAAAGCAGTGTGAGCACAGATATATGCAGCACACTGAGCACAGATATGGAGTGTTTTTCAGGCAGACAACGTATACTGGTGGTCACTGTCAGCAAAACTCTGCACTGTACTCCTCCTATATAATATACTGGTGGTCCCCAGTCCCCACAATAAAGCAGTGTGAGCACAGATATATGTAGCACACTGAGCACAGATATGGAGTTTTTCAGGCAGACGATGTATACTGGTGGTCACTGTCAGTAAAACACTGCACTGTACTCCTCCTATATAATACAGATGCTCCCCAGTCCCCACAATTAAGCAGTGTGAGCACAGATATATGCAGCACACTGAGCACAGATATGGAGTGTTTTTCAGGCAGACAACCTATACTGGTGGTCACTGTCAGCAAAACTCTGCACTGTACTCCTCCTATATAGTATACTGGTGGTCCCCAGTCCCCACAATTAAGCAGTGTGAGCACAGATATATGCAGCACACTGAGCACAGATATGGAGTTTTTCAGGCAGACGATGTATACTGGTGGTCACTGTCAGTAAAACACTGCACTGTACTCCTCCTATATAATACAGCTGCTCCCCAGTCCCCACAATTAAGCAGTGTGAGCACAGATATATGCAGCACACTGAGCACAGATATGGAGTGTTTTTCAGGCAGACAACGTATACTGGTGGTCACTGTCAGCAAAACTCTGCACTGTACTGCTCCTATATAATATACTGGTGGTCCCCAGTCCCCACAATAAAGCAGTGTGAGCACAGATATATGCAGCACACTGAGCACAGATATGGAGTGTTTTTCAGGTAGACAACGTATACTGGTGGTCACTGTCAGCAAAACTCTGCACTGTACTCCTCCTATATAATATACTGGTGGTCCCCAGTCCCCACAATAAAGCAGTGTGAGCACAGATATATGCAGCACACTGAGCACAGATATGGAGTTTTTCAGGCAGACGATGTATACTGGTGGTCACTGTCAGTAAAACACTGCACTGTACTCCTCCTATATAATACAGCTGCTCCCCAGTCCCCACAATTAAGCAGTGTGAGCACAGATATATGCAGCACACTGAGCACAGATATGGAGTGTTTTTCAGGCAGACAACGTATACTGGTGGTCACTGTCAGCAAAACTCTGCACTGTACTCCTCCTATATAATATACTGGTGGTCCCCAGTCCCCACAATAAAGCAGTGTGAGCACAGATATATGCAGCACACTGAGCACAGATATGGAGTTTTTCAGGCAGACGATGTATACTGGTGGTCACTGTCAGTAAAACACTGCACTGTACTCCTCCTATATAATACAGCTGCTCCCCAGTCCCCACAATTAAGCAGTGTGAGCACAGATATATGCAGCACACTGAGCACAGATATGGAGTGTTTTTCAGGCAGACAACGTATACTGGTGGTCACTGTCAGCAAAACTCTGCACTGTACTCCTCCTATATAATATACTGGTGGTCCCCAGTCCCCACAGTAAAGCAGTGTGAGCACAGATATATGCAGCACACTGAGCACAGATATGGAGTGTTTTTCAGGCAGACAACGTATACTGGTGGTCACTGTCAGCAAAACTCTGCACTGTACTCCTCCTATATAATATACTGGTGGTCCCCAGTCCCCACAATAAAGCAGTGTGAGCACAGATATATGCAGCACACTGAGCACAGATATGGAGTTTTTCAGGCAGACGATGTATACTGGTGGTCACTGTCAGTAAAACACTGCACTGTACTCCTCCTATATAATACAGCTGCTCCCCAGTCCCCACAATTAAGCAGTGTGAGCACAGATATATGCAGCACACTGAGCACAGATATGGAGTGTTTTTCAGGCAGACAACGTATACTGTTGGTCACTGTCAGCAAAACTCTGCACTGTACTCCTCCTATATAATATACTGGTGGTCCCCAGTCCCCACAATAAAGCAGTGTGAGCACAGATATATGCAGCACACTGAGCACAGATATGGAGTTTTTCAGGCAGACGATGTATACTGGTGGTCACTGTCAGTAAAACACTGCACTGTACTCCTCCTATATAATACAGCTGCTCCCCAGTCCCCACAATTAAGCAGTGTGAGCACAGATATATGCAGCACACTGAGCACAGATATGGAGTGTTTTTCAGGCAGACAACGTATACTGGTGGTCACTGTCAGCAAAACTCTGCACTGTACTCCTCCTATATAATATACTGGTGGTCCCCAGTCCCCACAATAAAGCAGTGTGAGCACAGATATATGCAGCACACTGAGCACAGATATGGAGTTTTTCAGGCAGACGATGTATACTGGTGGTCACTGTCAGTAAAACACTGCACTGTACTCCTCCTATATAATACAGCTGCTCCCCAGTCCCCACAATTAAGCAGTGTGAGCACAGATATATGCAGCACACTGAGCACAGATATGGAGTGTTTTTCAGGCAGACAACGTATACTGGTGGTCACTGTCAGCAAAACTCTGCACTGTACTCCTCCTATATAATATACTGGTGGTCCCCAGTCCCCACAATAAAGCAGTGTGAGCACAGATATATGCAGCGCACTGAGCACAGATATGGAGTGTTTTTCAGGCAGACAACGTATACTGGTGGTCACTGTCAGCAAAACTCTGCACTGTACTCCTCCTATATAATATACTGGTGGTCCCCAGTCCCCACAATAAAGCAGTGTGAGCACAGATATATGCAGCACACTGAGCACAGATATGGAGTTTTTCAGGCAGACGATGTATACTGGTGGTCACTGTCAGTAAAACACTGCACTGTACTCCTCCTATATAATACAGCTGCTCCCCAGTCCCCACAATTAAGCAGTGTGAGCACAGATATATGCAGCACACTGAGCACAGATATGGAGTGTTATTCAGGCAGACAACGTATACTGGTGGTCACTGTCAGCAAAACTCTGCACTGTACTCCTCCTATATAATATACTGGTGGTCCCCAGTCCCCACAATAAAGCAGTGTGAGCACAGATATATGCAGCACACTGAGCACAGATATGGAGTTTTTCAGGCAGACGATGTATACTGGTGGTCACTGTCAGTAAAACACTGCACTGTACTCCTCCTATATAATACAGCTGCTCCCCAGTCCCCACAATTAGGCAGTGTGAGCACAGATATATGCAGCACACTGAGCACAGATATGGAGTGTTTTTCAGGCAGACAACGTATACTGGTGGTCACTGTCAGCAAAACTCTGCACTGTACTCCTCCTATATAATATACTGGTGGTCCCCAGTCCCCACAATAAAGCAGTGTGAGCACAGATATATGTAGCACACTGAGCACAGATATGGAGTTTTTCAGGCAGACGATGTATACTGGTGGTCACTGTCAGTAAAACACTGCACTGTACTCCTCCTATATAATACAGATGCTCCCCAGTCCCCACAATTAAGCAGTGTGAGCACAGATATATGCAGCACACTGAGCACAGATATGGAGTGTTTTTCAGGCAGACAACGTATACTGGTGGTCACTGTCAGCAAAACTCTGCACTGTACTCCTCCTATATAGTATACTGGTGGTCCCCAGTCCCCACAATAAAGCAGTGTGAGCACAGATATATGCAGCACACTGAGCACAGATATGGAGTTTTTCAGGCAGACGATGTATACTGGTGGTCACTGTCAGTAAAACACTGCACTGTACTCCTCCTATATAATACAGCTGCTCCCCAGTCCCCACAATTAAGCAGTGTGAGCACAGATATATGCAGCACACTGAGCACAGATATGGAGTGTTTTTCAGGCAGACAACGTATACTGGTGGTCACTGTCAGCAAAACTCTGCACTGTACTGCTCCTATATAATGTACTGGTGGTCCCCAGTCCCCACAATAAAGCAGTGTGAGCACAGATATATGCAGCACACTGAGCACAGATATGGAGTGTTTTTCAGGTAGACAACGTATACTGGTGGTCACTGTCAGCAAAACTCTGCACTGTACTCCTCCTATATAATATACTGGTGGTCCCCAGTCCCCACAATAAAGCAGTGTGAGCACAGATATATGCAGCACACTGAGCACAGATATGGAGTTTTTCAGGCAGACGATGTATACTGGTGGTCACTGTCAGTAAAACACTGCACTGTACTCCTCCTATATAATACAGCTGCTCCCCAGTCCCCACAATTAAGCAGTGTGAGCACAGATATATGCAGCACACTGAGCACAGATATGGAGTGTTTTTCAGGCAGACAACGTATACTGGTGGTCACTGTCAGCAAAACTCTGCACTGTACTCCTCCTATATAATATACTGGTGGTCCCCAGTCCCCACAATAAAGCAGTGTGAGCACAGATATATGCAGCACACTGAGCACAGATATGGAGTTTTTCAGGCAGACGATGTATACTGGTGGTCACTGTCAGTAAAACACTGCACTGTACTCCTCCTATATAATACAGCTGCTCCCCAGTCCCCACAATTAAGCAGTGTGAGCACAGATATATGCAGCACACTGAGCACAGATATGGAGTGTTTTTCAGGCAGACAACGTATACTGGTGGTCACTGTCAGCAAAACTCTGCACTGTACTCCTCCTATATAATAAACTGGTGGTCCCCAGTCCCCACAATAAAGCAGTGTGAGCACAGATATATGCAGCACACTGAGCACAGATATGGAGTGTTTTTCAGGCAGTCAACGTATACTGGTGGTCACTGTCAGCAAAACTCTGCACTGTACTCCTCCTATATAATATACTGGTGGTCCCCAGTCCCCACAATAAAGCAGTGTGAGCACAGATATATGCAGCACACTGAGCACAGATATGGAGTGTTTTTCAGGCAGACAACGTATACTGGTGGTCACTGTCAGCAAAACTCTGCACTGTACTCCTCCTATATAATATACTGGTGGTCCCCAGTCCCCACAATAAAGCAGTGTGAGCACAGATATATGCAGCACACTGAGCACAGATATGGAGTGTTTTTCAGGCAGACAACGTATACTGGTGGTCACTGTCAGCAAAACTCTGCACTGTACTCCTCCTATATAATATACTGGTGGTCCCCAGTCCCCACAATAAAGCAGTGTGAGCACAGATATATGCAGCACACTGAGCACAGATATGGAGTTTTTCAGGCAGACGATGTATACTGGTGGTCACTGTCAGTAAAACACTGCACTGTACTCCTCCTATATAATACAGCTGCTCCCCAGTCCCCACAATAAAGCAGTGTGAGCACAGATATATGCAGCACACTGAGCACAGATATGGAGTGTTTTTCAGGCAGACAACGTATACTGGTGGTCACTGTCAGCAAAACTCTGCACTGTACTCCTCCTATATAATATACTGGTGGTCCCCAGTCCCCACAATAAAGCAGTGTGAGCACAGATATATGCAGCACACTGAGCACAGATATGGAGTTTTTCAGGCAGACGATGTATACTGGTGGTCACTGTCAGTAAAACACTGCACTGTACTCCTCCTATATAATACAGCTGCTCCCCAGTCCCCACAATTAAGCAGTGTGAGCACAGATATATGCAGCACACTGAGCACAGATATGGAGTGTTTTTCAGGCAGACAACGTATACTGGTGGTCACTGTCAGCAAAACTCTGCACTGTACTCCTCCTATATAATATACTGGTGGTCCCCAGTCCCCACAGTAAAGCAGTGTGAGCACAGATATATGCAGCACACTGATCACAGATATGGAGTGTTTTTCAGGCAGACAACGTATACTGGTGGTCACTGTCAGCAAAACTCTGCACTGTACTCCTCCTATATAACATACTGGTGGTCCCCAGTCCCCACAATAAAGCAGTGTGAGCACAGATATATGCAGCACACTGAGCACAGATATGGAGTTTTTCAGGCAGACGATGTATACTGGTGGTCACTGTCAGTAAAACACTGCACTGTACTCCTCCTATATAATACAGCTGCTCCCCAGTCCCCACAATTAAGCAGTGTGAGCACAGATATATGCAGCACACTGAGCACAGATATGGTGTGTTTTTCAGGCAGACAACGTATACTGGTGGTCACTGTCAGCAAAACTCTGCACTGTACTCCTCCTATATAATAAACTGGTGGTCCCCAGTCCCCACAATAAAGCAGTGTGAGCACAGATATATGCAGCACACTGAGCACAGATATGGAGTGTTTTTCAGGCAGTCAACGTATACTGGTGGTCACTGTCAGCAAAACTCTGCACTGTACTCCTCCTATATAATATACTGGTGGTCCCCAGTCCCCACAATAAAGCAGTGTGAGCACAGATATATGCAGCACACTGAGCACAGATATGGAGTGTTTTTCAGGCAGACAACGTATACTGGTGGTCACTGTCAGCAAAACTCTGCACTGTACTCCTCCTATATAATATACTGGTGGTCCCCAGTCCCCACAATAAAGCAGTGTGAGCACAGATATATGCAGCACACTGAGCACAGATATGGAGCGTTTTTCAGGCAGAGAACGTATAATACTGGTGGTCACTGGTCAGCAAAACTCTACACTGTACTCCTCCTATATAATATACTGGTGGTCCCCAGTCCCCACAATAAAGCAGTGTGAGCACAAATATATGCAGCACACTGAGCACAGATATGAAGCGTTTTTCAGGCAGAGAACGTATAATACTGGTGGTGTTGCCTTATAGGTAATTGTCTGCACTTAGTATAATATTAGGGCAATGGATATTGTCTGAATCAAAATATAATTCATTATAAATAGGCGATGTTACCATAGTGGACAGTATACTGGATATATATAGTAAGGAATAGATATGAAATAAGTTTGAATGTATGAGGTAATGTTTAGCTGATTTAAGAGATTAGGTTTGTGTATGTGTTTATATATTTAACTGTATATTTGTGTTTTACAGCAAGATGGTAAAAAATAGTGTAGGAAACAGGTTTATTCTGCTCTAGTCATAAATAAGGCCAGAGAGGTTACAGTAAGATCAAGAGTCATTGTAGAGAAAAGGTATTAGGCCATAAATGATAATAGGTATGTGACAGAGCTCTGTTGGTCATTGGAATTCACAGGTGTGCTTACAGTAGATCAGAATCTACTGGTTTGTCTATTGTCCAGTGAAGGTTAAAAGCTAGGGAGTATAAATTAACTACTATGAAAAGAGATCACATCCATTGATAAAACATTGTGTAACCGACCCCAGGAAAACTTGTCAATACAACAGAACTTTGGATGAAAAGACATTCCAGATTTTACAATACTATACTTGCTTAAGGCAGTGTGGACACCACACTTTTATGACACCATGCCTCCGTGAACAGGACACGACAGCCCAGTTCAATGTTTGTTTTATTACACCTTGGAATCTGACAAACCTATAATTACCTATTCCATTGGAAACTATGAGAATATGATAGTTTGAATTGGTAAAATATGAGATAAAAGGACCAGACTTGTAGTTAGGAGTTAGAAGGAAGAGGGAGAGGGAGAAGAAGAAGGAGAAGGAAGGAAGTCAGTCAGGAGGAGAAGTCATGGAGAACATGCAGAAGGAATGATTCTTGGGATGGCAATCTTTAACTTGCAAGTATACATTTTATGTTAGCAATTGAAACTGTTTGTGAAACTTATGTCATGTTGTTTTATGTTATGTAACGAAGGAAGCATATATAATTATAATTAGTATATATATCACTACTGTGTATATCTTATTCTGTACGATTTGATCTGCCTGTAAATAAAGAATCATATAAAAAGAGCGGTAATATTCAAGCTTGAACTCTCTTTAAGGAATCTTAACTTAATAACTTCATAAGTCATATGTATAAGGACTGCATATATGTATCAGCCAATTAGTTTGTAAGCCTGACATAATATATTTGCAGATATATATGATAAATGCATATTAATTGAAATATATCCATATATTAAATACCATATATGATATATTAAATATTAATATTCATAAATAAGATTCCATAAAGCAATATTGGCGACCACGAATTGGACTTGTTATTACTGAATCTGATTATCTGATTTATAATATTTATGAGGAGTAGCAAATGCTATAAGCTGGCTACCAAATCTGCAGAATCACGGTGGGGATGTATCTATGAAAATTTATTACCATTGTGTAATGTCAATTTTGTATTCTGTATAACCTAGGATAAATGTGTTAGTGCAATATACGTTATTTTAACTAACATAATATCTATTAGGAAGCAGCACCAAAGGCTATAAGCCTGCTGGCAAAATACAAGATCACAGTGGAATAGGTTACAAATGAGAATAAAGAATTTAAAGGCCTAGAATAGAAAATGTGCACAGTGGAAAAGGGTATTTCCAAATAAATGTATAAATGTACCAGGTATTAGAGTTTAACCTTAAGACACCGGTCAATCTTAAGGAGAGGATACCTTCAGTACTAAAAACAAAGAATATATAAATTTAGCATTGAAATGTTAAAAATGCAAAAGTTTTCTGTAGCATTTAGAAAAATGCGCAGAACTGCGGCTCTAGAAGCCAAACAGAAATGTAAAGAAGAATCAGGTTCACGTCTTCGTAAGGCGTGCCTGACCATTAATGCAAAAATGCATTCGTTATTTAAGTCCCTTAAACAGAAAAATAAACAGAAAAAGTTTGGGGCAGAAGCGAAAAGCCTGACAGTTTGTAATCAAATTGTCAAGATCTCTGATGAAGAGATAACATCCAGCAAGCAAGCTGAGATAGAAACACCAAACAGGAATAGTGTTGAGGTATGTGAAACTCTGTACACAGAGTCTACAGGAGTCAGAAATGACTTAATCAGTCAAGATCCTAAAATTAAGGAAAGTTACATGTTGCAGGACTGCATCAATGTGCAGCGCATGGAGTCTGCTATGGTCACACAGACCACCAGCAGAACAGCCTCTGTGGTAAAGGAAGAAAGTAGCAATGTGCCGGATGTGTCTATCATCAGACAGCACATTAATGTAAAGGAGGTAGCAGCAATAGGAGATGTCCCCTATACTGTGTCTAGTAAGGGGGAAGATCATTGTAACTCAGATTATGAGTATTCTGCTGAATACACTCTCAGAGTTCCCAATGTAAATGAAGAATTTGTTATGCCCTTAGGCAAAGGTGAATTGTCAGCAGATTTAAACACTGATAGCAGCAGTACAGTGCACACAGGGGTGGGGAAGTTCCCCATGGTGAAAACTCCCATGGCAACCAGAGTTGCAAACCTTGAAATGTATTCACCTGGAAACATGTTTAAAGGGAAAATCCATGAAATTAATTCAGGAATGCATGTTTACAAACAAAGTTCCCAAACTTATGTAACCCCCACAGAGCACTCAGAGACTTCTAGTGATGGTGCAAATGTTTGCATGCTCTCAGAGAGACCACATGCAGAGTGTCATTCTGCAAACCACACACCAATTAACAATGACAAAAAGGATCACCAGGATGAAAATGTTTTTATGCCCTGGTGCCATAACCATTTTATTACAGGTGTGGAAAGACAGAAAGCCCTGGGACCTGCAATACATATTTGGCAAAGTTTAACAAGTTTCTCTCCCCACAAAAGTAGGTTTTTTCAGAAGCTCCAAGATTCTTCCAAACTAAGGAGCCACACCAAGCAGCAAACGCTATGGTTAAAGACAGTCTGGGACCAGGCTGCATCACAAGGGAGTATGGTCACAAGTGAATACGGTAGTATCATTCCTTTACTTGTTAGATCCAATGAAGCCATTGTTTGCTTTGATGTTCAAACAGCCACAGTTTCCAAATTAAACCTGCATCATATCTGCAGCGACAATTGTGCTGTCATTGACACACAATGTGACAGGAAAGATTGGCACAGGCCAGAAACAATTGTTTGTTTGTTATTCAATCGTTAAAAGACACATTTGTAAATTCTGTACCTGATAACATGCAGCAGATAGGACAGAATGCATAGCAAGCTATGTTAAATCACTGTATAAATATCTGTGATAGTCATTGTATGTATTTTTGTTTGATTCATAGTAATCCTGGCAACCTGTATACAGAATGGTGCAAGACTCCAAAAAGACTCCAATTTACAAGGGAAAAGGTCTTCATTAACCCTTTCATCGCTGCTATCCAGCAAAATCTACATAGCATCCCTAAAGACTGATATATGGACAAATCCTCAAGGAGTTTTCCAGTTTCACAAGAAAGGGGAAGGTTTTCATTAACCCTTTCATCACAAGTAATCATTACTTGTCTTTCAAACTACATGTACACTCCCACAACAGTGTACAGCACATCTCATCACTGTGATTATACAGAACTGTCTCATCCCTTCATATACCTTAATCACATATATGTAAACATTTGTCTGAGATATATTTTATATCATTGCATATATACCTTGTAAATATTTTATGTTTTTTTTATATATTACACAATAGATACTACCTATGCTTCCTTCGTAAAAGCTTCAAAAGTAATTAAATATCTAATACAGGATGGTATACCACGTTATAACAAATTGGGCCGAGATTATTAAGTGGGATGAATAATTCTCTTAATAAAGACTGTCACAAGTCTAAGATAATTATTTGTAGCATAACAGGGTCACTGTATATGCACATGGCTGCATATAAAATAATATTGGATGGAATTAGATATATTTAAAGCCATTCCTAAATGATATTTAATATCTGTTTGAAGCAAAATTATATTCATTTATTGTATTGATAGGATGTTACTATATACACATCAAAAGCATTTTAAATAATTATTAGTCAAAATATAGGTAGGATAGAAAACGCCTTTATATGGGTTAAACTGGTATAAGTTTATGTAAGATTGAGATGTATAAATAGGTACAAGGTAGAATAAGGAGATTTAAGACTGCATGGTAATTTATTCAGTGAGGAAATACAGAACAGAGTAGGTGTACTACTCACAGCCATTTGTGGTACTATTGCCCGAAGACAATTAAGACCTACTATTAACAAGCAAGGAAAGAAAGAAAGAAAGAAAAAAAAAAAAAAAAGACTGTTTCATATATGCCTGTTCTATTCAAAATCACAACCTGTTTGTGCAAAAGCAATATGGACACTGGTCACAACTGCGGCATTGGATAAACGCAAAGGAAACAGAACTGCTAAAGACTGTATAAAGACTATTACTATTACTGAGGGTCGTCACAAGTACTGAATGTTCAAGACACAGCACTCGACGTACACAGCCCTCTGCCTCAAACAGCGAAATGGCAAGCAAAGGAGCAGCTGCTACGAAGAATTCTACTTCTAGTAATGGTGCAAATGTTGCAAACGCAAGGCCATAATGCAAACGCAAGGCATCTCCAATTGCAAGCAAACCACGCAGATGACAGTCTTATCCCAGTAAATTGCTACATACAAGAACAGCAAAAATGTCCAAACGTACTGATCCAGATACAGAAAAAAGGTCTACAATTGGGCTATGGTATTCCAAATGTCTGTAGAAATTAGTTTTCCTCATGAATACTGAATAAAAACCTCAGTTTTGTCTGCTTTAGTTAAAAAGTAGAATAAGGTTAGGTAAGCTAAGAATTTTTAGAGATTTTTAAAATCATAATGGTTATTATTATTACACTTATGGTATATATTATGGTTACAACGAAAGTTATGTTTGAAGGAATATTTTGAAATGTATTTGGAAGCAATTACGCTAGTTTAATGTGTGGCCAATCAAAAGAATTTCTCATGGCCACAAGGGGGCGACTGTTGCCTTATAGGTAATTGTCTGCACTTAGTATAATATTAGGGCAATGGATATTGTCTGAATCAAAATATAATTCATTATAAATAGGCGATGTTACCATAGTGGACAGTATACTGGATATATATAGTAAGGAATAGATATGAAATAAGTTTGAATGTATGAGGTAATGTTTAGCTGATTTAAGAGATTAGGTTTGTGTATGTGTTTATATATTTAACTGTATATTTGTGTTTTACAGCAAGATGGTAAAAAATAGTGTAGGAAACAGGTTTATTCTGCTCTAGTCATAAATAAGGCCAGAGAGGTTACAGTAAGATCAAGAGTCATTGTAGAGAAAAGGTATTAGGCCATAAATGATAATAGGTATGTGACAGAGCTCTGTTGGTCATTGGAATTCACAGGTGTGCTTACAGTAGATCAGAATCTACTGGTTTGTCTATTGTCCAGTGAAGGTTAAAAGCTAGGGAGTATAAATTAACTACTATGAAAAGAGATCACATCCATTGATAAAACATTGTGTAACCGACCCCAGGAAAACTTGTCAATACAACAGAACTTTGGATGAAAAGACATTCCAGATTTTACAATACTATACTTGCTTAAGGCAGTGTGGACACCACACTTTTATGACACCATGCCTCCGTGAACAGGACACGACAGCCCAGTTCAATGTTTGTTTTATTACACCTTGGAATCTGACAAACCTATAATTACCTATTCCATTGGAAACTATGAGAATATGATAGTTTGAATTGGTAAAATATGAGATAAAAGGACCAGACTTGTAGTTAGGAGTTAGAAGGAAGAGGGAGAGGGAGAAGAAGAAGGAGAAGGAAGGAAGTCAGTCAGGAGGAGAAGTCATGGAGAACATGCAGAAGGAATGATTCTTGGGATGGCAATCTTTAACTTGCAAGTATACATTTTATGTTAGCAATTGAAACTGTTTGTGAAACTTATGTCATGTTGTTTTATGTTATGTAACGAAGGAAGCATATATAATTATAATTAGTATATATATCACTACTGTGTATATCTTATTCTGTACGATTTGATCTGCCTGTAAATAAAGAATCATATAAAAAGAGCGGTAATATTCAAGCTTGAACTCTCTTTAAGGAATCTTAACTTAATAACTTCATAAGTCATATGTATAAGGACTGCATATATGTATCAGCCAATTAGTTTGTAAGCCTGACATAATATATTTGCAGATATATATGATAAATGCATATTAATTGAAATATATCCATATATTAAATACCATATATGATATATTAAATATTAATATTCATAAATAAGATTCCATAAAGCAATAGTGGTCACTGGTCAGCAAAACTCTGCACTGTACTCCTCCTATATAATATACTGGTGGTCCCCAGTCCCCACAATAAAGCAGTGTGAGCACAGATATATGCAGCACACTGAGCACAGATATGGAGTGTTTTTCAGGCAGACAACGTATACTGGTGGTCACTGTCAGCAAAACTCTGCACTGTACTCCTCCTATATAATACAGCTGCTCCCCAGTCCCCACAATTAAACAATAAGCACAAATATTTGCATCAACATTAATAAACGGAGAGGACGCCAGCCACGTCCTCTCCCTAACATTTCCAATGCACGAGTGAAAATGGCGGCGACGCGCGGCTGCTTATATAGAATCCGATTCTCGCGAGAATCCGACAGCGGGATGATGACGTTCGGGCACGCTCGGGTTAACCGAGCCATACGGGAGAATCCGAGTATGCCTCGGACCCGTGTAAAATGGGTGAAGTTCGGGGGGGTTCGGTTTCCGAGGAACCGAACCCGCTCATAACTACTGTTTATACAACATAAGGGTGGGTGGGAGGGCCCAAAGACAATTCCATCTTGCACCTCTTTTTTTTCTTTGCATCATGTGCTCTTTGGGGCCTAGTTTTTAAAAGTGCCATCCTGTCTACCACTGCAGTGCCACTCCTAGACTGGCCAGGTGTTTGTGCCGCCCACTTGGGTCGCTTAGCTTAGTCATCCAGCTACCTCGGTGTAAC